>NC_047515.1:32545863-32818966 GCF_902827115.2 Pseudochaenichthys georgianus
AATATGCAAGGTGTACATGATCATAGACACCTCATATGTCTTCCATGTACACTGCCCTCTATGTACACAACACTCTGGTACACACATTAGGACCGCAGCGATGTGAGGTTGAAGAATTCTAAGCCTTCTGTGTTTACATGAGGAGGACGTGTGGCCCTTCCCCAACAGCTGTTCCAGTCATGCAGAAGGTGGAGCTAAGGAGCTATCTATATGATGAGACTATATAAGCCTCTGGAGGCTAGACATTGTTTTCTTGATTCCCAAATGTCCCCTTATATTGAATTAGTGAATCCATTACTCTTGAAACAAGATTGTAATCCCTATGAGGCTTTAACTTGATTTACAGGATGTTTAAAAAAACAAAAATCTCTCTCTGTTAATGTATTATATGTTATCCCTTGTTTTTCTTTCTTAGCGCTAGCATAATCAAGGATGATTGCTGGATTAGTCTCTAGAATAACATCAATGGACAGGAACCTTTTTGAAAATAAAATGCACAAGCTGCCATCAGGACAATTTCCAATACCGATCATGGATGGAAAACTCCTATTTTATGACAATCCCAGACTTTACAGACTGACATAAAGCTCATTCATGAAGGCAGCTGTTCTTGATGGACTCTAAATGGGTTCTTAAGATTAATACACTAGTGTGGTAAGCACTTGGCGGTCATTGGTTGATCCGATTTCTCGTGAGAGAGCCCATCCTGGCTAAGCTCTTCTCTTCCAGGCAATGATAACCCAGGGAAAAACTGTGTTGCGATGGTAACACTCAAACAACTGAAAATAAAATCAGTGGCTTCGACCGGCCTTTACTCCAGCCATCCTCCCTCGTCATCGCTTCAGATAAAAATAGCTTCTTGTCTTCCCGATGTGGTGCTGCTCATGACTTTTTAAACATTTGTCATAATCAATAAAATTAAGGTTTTCAGACCACACCGAAATGGGTACATATATATTTTACATGTCATGTTGCGGACTTCATGGAAAAAATACAACCAATTATTCCATTGTTAAAATAGGAAAAATTATAATAGACTTTGATGAAGTTACTTGTCATAACATTCATAAAAACCACCATCAGAACCGCTGGGTTCAAGTTTTTTTACAAAGGGAAATTATAAACAAATTTAGTTTTAAGTCATTAGCTTTGTTACAAATGTCCGAGGGTTTTTGAAAGAGAAGTTGGAAGTTGCCGTTTCACTGTGACTCTGGAAATTAAACTCCTGTGACTGACAGCAGCACTTTACTGTGTACGTTCATTTATCTTCTCAGGTGTCACAGAAGCACATAGAGAAGTAACTATATGTTAGAGAAATAACTATATGTTAACTTGGATTAAAATGAGAGATGGAGAGAGAGAGAGAGAGAGAGAGAGAGAGAGAGAGAGAAAAGAGAGAAGAGAGAGATATTTGCGAGTTGCATAAGAACTGGTAAGATAGCAGGGTTTCCCACACATAGACTTTACTTGGGCGGGCCGCCCAGGTATATTAACGGCCACCAAAGTATAATTCGCGAGCCATTTAGGTTTAATTTTTTTAATCCGTCCGCGAGCATGACGGCATCTGCGATCCCTCGCTCTACCCCTCCCCATCGCGTGAAGGGTCTGCTTTGTGCGCTCCGCACAGTAACACTGCTGCGAGGCACGGGCGAACAGTTCATGAGCGTGCTCACTAGCGCACCTCCCCCCGTTCATAAAGTCAAGTACCCCTCAAAAAGGTCAAAAAAGTTATGTGCCCCCCTGCTTATTAACCTTGATTAGACCAACTCCAAAAATCACTTCATGACACCTACTTCATTGATTTCCTGCATCCCTGTTGGTTCTTAAGCCAGACTGTGTGTGTGTGTGTGTGTGTGTGTGTGTGTGTGTGTGTGTGTGTGTGTGTGTGTGTGTGTGTGTGTGTGTGTGTGTGTGTGTGTGTGTGTGTGTGTGTGTGTGTGTGTGTGTGTGTGTGTGTGTGACCTACAATGCTCCTCAGCTTGTTTCCCCCGCTGCTGAATGTGACAGCCAGCATGGATGCACACTCTTCAGCGTAGAAGGGCTTTTTTCCTTGCTCATCAACCGCACCTACAAAATACAAACACACACAAAATAATTATTGATGGCCCGATGCCCAAATATCCACATCCAAAACACTTACACACTTTTGCGTCTTACCAATAGTGATGGTGTAGATGGAGTTGGCGTAGCCGTCATAGTTGCAGTTGTCGTTGTATTGACCTCCGTTGCCGCTAGCAACCACAAAGATGCTGCCGAAGCCTTGTCTGCCTGCAATCACCCCGTGCTGCAGCGCCGCCTGAGGATGAAAACAATGGCCATGCTGTGATAAGAAGAGGGACGTTTGTACTTTGGAGTTTTTCTACATGGCTACTCTACTGCTGTAAACGATCTTTTGCAGTGCACTGCCTCCTGCAGGACAACATCCACACAATCAGCCTTTTTCTTACCTTGCCCAGGGGATGGGGTCCATCCACAGTGTGTCCATCATCATCTGGACCCCAACTAGAGGAGAATTGAGCCACAATCAGATTCCAAGCAAGATTTTCCTCATAATGTAATATGGCATAGTAAAACATAGCACTTAAATATAACAGACCTCAAATTAAGAGCAAACAAAGGCTGTCAGGGCTTTGTTGAATAAGTGACAAATGAACATATGTGATATTTTTACTGATATTTTACCGTTACATTTTTACTGTTAGAAAAGCAACTTAATTCAATAAATACCAGGGATTAAAAAGAGAGGTCTTTGTTACCTGCAGCTGTAAATATCGTTGATCTGGTAGTGCTTGTTGAAGGCTATGGCCTCCAGGCTGTCTGTCAGAGGGCCGTCCAGGACTCTGATTCCTGAACAAAAACAACAAGGGAGACATGTTTTACCACACCATTGCTAACCCAACGTTTTAGCTTCTGTCATTTTCTTGGGTTATTTACATTAGGAAGTCCAAGTTTAATATTCCAAAAAGTCTTTACCTGCCACCTTGCTGCCGTAGGCCACCCCCACAGCACAGAAGCTGTTGTTGGGAACGGCTGCGATCTCTCCGGCACATCGCGTCCCGTGGTGGTTGTCGCTGTGGGGGTCTGGGTGAGGCATGGGGTCGGGGTCATCGGAGTTCAAGTCATAACTGCCCTCAGGACTCTAAGAGGGTAGAGAAATTGTTATTGGAAAATGAATGTCTGGTTTGCACAGCAATGATAAGGTTGCAATTCAATTCAGACTTGGTGCAGTAGACACAGAGTTAGAAAAAAAACTGCTACTACAATGAGAAACTCTCACAACACATTATTTGTGTTAATCACTGAACTATAATAGGAAATATAATTGAATTTAGTTTAGATTAGATGTATTCGCTGTACTGCTCTGCTTTAAGTAACCATGAGGTAAAAAGGACACTTGCAGTCATGATTCCAAACATCCAAATTGCTTCATATTCAGCCATGACAGCATATCACACAGCTCACTTAGATTTAACATTAAATATTTACGGTCCATTGTTCATAGTGTGGAATAACCTTTTGTTTCCACTTACATAGTTGGACTGGATGTCCAGGTGGGTGTGCTCCACCCCGTCATCTACCACCACCACTGTGACTCCTTGGCCAGTGATGTTGCGCTCCCACACCCCTGTCACGTTGATATCCATGCCTTTACTTCTGAAATTGTGCTGCCAAAACAAATAAGGGAAGCAAGAAGACGGCAAACAGTGAAGGAATGAATTCCAATAAGTACAGGTATTTCCTGTGTCTACTTTGCGGTGGTGCAAAGATAAGCATAAGCATCACAACAGAGTATTTTCATTTCCTTAAAATATTTCGGTTGTCTGATGGTTTTTGTATGGTTCCCATCTTGACTATGACTCCCTGGAGAAGGAGATTCTGTACCTCAAAAGTACCTTTATGGTTGAAAAAGAAAAATGAATAAAATCACCCTGGATAATGATTAGTAACGTGAACTCTCATGTGTATATTTCCACCTTACCTAGCCCTTTATACATACAGGATGCTGTGTGTTAAGAAATGTAATAGAAGGTGCAACAGGATGTACTGTGCCTGCACTCTTCACGTAGTACTTTGTATACTGACTGAGGAGTTACAAAAGAAACGTATTGCTCAAAAAGTTACAACTTAGTCAAATATTACATGCAGACATGAGACAAATTGATATCATCTAGTGTGACTTCACTTTCAGCGGACATCATTTTCATTGTGTGTATAGATATATACCAGTTAGCTAGACTGTTACAAAGAACAATAATAGCCTAGATTCTTACCAGATGCCACTGTTTAGGGTAGTTGGGGTCGTTGAAGGCCATTGATCTCTTCGAGCGGCTCAGCACTCGCTCCTGAGAGTACCACAGGACATGAGGGTGGGCTGCCAGGATGTCCCCAGGCCGGACACTCCTGCTCCAAACACTAGCTACAGATCCAGGCTTTTCAGAACACAGCAGGTAGTGGCCTTTCAGCTGTCCAACCTGGCCCTGGTTCTTCAGCCCAGCCTGCTCTGCTACCTGGGATGCAGAGATGATAAATTAAACTAGGACAATATTTCTAAAAGCGGGCACCTTGTTGTTCCCTAATCAAACTTCAGTATTCCCTGCAGATAAATGGGTTTGTTGCAGAAAATAGGATACAGATGGGGAGGATTCAGCATAAAGCAAAACCCCTGTTCTTAATCATCCCTGACTTTTGGGAGAATTCACAGAAACACTATATAGAAAATACTCAAATGTTGGCAGTAATTGTTTATGAGCTGTAGCGTACCCTGTTTGCTATCACATCCAGGTTCACAGAGCTCAGTTCACCGTCTTCTTCCTCATGATCTGGGTCAGAGAGGAGCCGGACGGCCCAGGACTGACCCAGGCCGCAGGAGGGTGAGGGCCAAGGAGAGGGGGGAGAGGAGGGGGGAGAGGAGGTAGATGGGGAAACAGAGGGCAGGAGAGTCAGAAGTAAGAGAGTGATGGAGGTAACAAAAAGAAGGACCAGGAAAGTGGGATAATAGGGTGTTGCCATGGCAACGGAGGGTGACACACAGGGCTGACCAGGCAAGCCCTCATCAGCTGAACAGCAACCTGGAAAGAAGACAAAGACAGACGAGGGTGAAGAAGGTCTCTTGTTAGTTTTGAGGCCAGATGGGAACGTGTGGCTGGTTGCTTATCGTCTGTGTGCTGCATTCAGAGGCCACTTATTAAATTCACAGCATCGCACTAACTGGACGCCAGTTCACAGAGCTGCGGCTGCACCACATTCCATTAACACTGTGGTTACATCAGTGTTCCTATGCATGCTACTGTGAAGAGGCTTTCACAGATTAATGCTAATCTATTAGCCTTGTTCATTTAGACAATTTAAATAATTAGAGGAAAATGCCTCTGCATTGAAGTGAAACATGTATACTTGTGTTGACATGAACAGGTGGCAAATGCAGGCATGGACATGAAGTAAACTGCAGTTATAATCAGTGATCAGCAAAAAAAACGAAAAAAAAAAAACTATAATTGCGTCCAGATTAACCTGTTAGGGAGGTGCGGGTAATATGTCACTCCCAACACGACGGTTTATACATGGCCAATAATTAGTTGTCCTCCAGACACCTGTTGTGTTACACTAACCCCATACATTGTCAGTCAAATAATGGGGTGGGGGGGGGGACCTTGGGCCCCCATTAAAAATAATAATGAATTGTATAAGAAATAAAGACCCATCAGATCAAACGCCCAAGTTGTCTGATTGTCCTCGTGCAAAACACCGAACATCAGCCAGCTGCTCTGACCACATTATAAAGCATATATGTGCATATCATGTACACGTAACGTTAAAGGGAAGTGTTAGCAACAGATTATTTTTAAAAGAGTGACAGTATATTATTTGAAATTCCGCCTCTTTTTGAGTTGCATGTGGATGTGGTGAACCACCTGCGGTCTGGTAGGCTAAAGCTAGCTCTCAATTTTGCTGATTATTTAGTTTATATTAAGCCATGTATGCTAATCGCACAGCTAGCTGGGTTAGTCATATAAAAGACTGGGACTAGGATAGTAACATTACAGCTATGATAAAAATAAATACATCAGTAGAACAACAGAATAAAAGTCAGAACTTGGACTGGTACTCCAGTTTCAACCGAGGCATTGCTGTTGCCATAGTAAGTCAGCTAATATCCCGAAGCTCACTCTTAATATAGCTGTTCTTTAGTGAAATAGCACAGGTCAAATCAGAATCAATCAATCACGATCATAAATCTTTATCCTACCTTTCCACTGAAACCGTCTTTCATCCGTTCCTCGTGAAATTCATGAGCAACATTAGGCTTATCACCTCATTTCCGCAATACAGAAGTCACAACATCAACGTATTACGTCATAGATTTATTTCGCAAACGTCGTGCGTGCCTCCTGATTGGTCCAAAATTATAGGTAGTAGGCTTGTTTGAGACAAGCGAGACCTGCGCAGACCTGCGCAGTTGCGATCAACGTCTTGCTGGTGCGTTGCATGATGGTTAGTCATTTTGTCCGACTTGCTCTGGAGGCCCGCCCACATGAGACTTTGAAATATCGCGGGACAAAGACGCCCGCAGCCTTGAGAGCGAGGCGAGTTGGCACATCAGGCTTGTTTGAGACACACTAGGCTTGTTTGAGACACATTGCGGCTCGCCTCGAAAGTAGACGAGAGTAGCCGATCGCAGCCGGGGGAGGTGTCAAAAAGCTCGTCTTAAGTCGGACAGCTCGGACTCGGAGTCGGCTTGACTGGCTGGGTTTGCAATGGCGGAAATTGCGTTGGCGTTTTTCGTTGCAGATGAAGTGGATGTAATAGAAATGCTCCTCCCTCTTAATGTTTGCAAAACTGATAGGTGGACAGGCTACAAATGATCAGTCCCTTCAGATCCGCACACATGAAGCTGAATGAGCATGAATTGAACAGACCTGCTGCTGTGTTAACTCTTTAGCTGCCACTTTAAGCTTTATGATGTGTACAACATGGATGCAATTTGATTTAATCTTGCCATTTTAAATGATGTATTCAATAAATAAGGTTAAACCAAATCATTACATTACAATATATTTTATTTTAATGATTTGGTTTAACTTAAAGAGAAACGTTATTGTTATTGCACATATTACAGGTACTGAGACAACGAAATGCAGTTTAGCTTCTAACCAGGTGCAACAAGCAGCGAAGTGGAAAGTAATGTACACAATCTACAGAATAACATATAGAATGAATGAAATGATGAATAAACAGTGGGGTATGAATACACTAGATATCAGCCTGTGAGCAGTATGAACAGTGTGTATGAATACACTAGATATCAGCCTGAGAGCAGTATGAACAGTGTGTATTAATACACTAGATATCAGCCTGTGAGCAGTATGAACAGTGTGTATGAATATGCTAAGATATATAAAGTATGAAAACGGTAAGCAGTGCAAGTATAGTATAAAATATATAGATATTAATTTCATGATGATAAACATTGTGGAACAATGATGAAAAATGGGAATGGATGTGACGACGTAAAACTGACACAAAACAACAACAAACCTTTGCCAGCCAATTGGAGAGCTTCATCAGCAGCACGTGGTAAAAACCACCAATGAGCGCTCAGCTCGAGATACCAGCGAGCCGTTTCCCATCAAGCATTTCGCTTCCGCAGCTCGTGGAGAGCAAGTGCGCCAACTCGCCTCGCCTCGCTCTCAAGGCTGCGGGCGTCTTTGTCCCGCGAGATTTCAAAGTCTCATGTGGGCGAGTCTCCAGAGCAAGTCGGACAAAATGACTAACCATCATGCAACGCACCAGCAAGACGTTGATCGCAATTGCGCAGGTCTGCGCAGGTCTTGCTTGTCTCAAACAAGCCTAATAAGGCTTGTTTGAGACGCGTTGCGGCTCGCCTCGAAAGTAGACGAGAGTAGCCGATCGCAGCCGGGGGAGGTGTCAAAATGCTCGTCTTAAGTCGGACAGCTCGGAGTCGGAGTCGGCTTGACTGGCTGGGTTTGCAATGGCGGAAATTGCGTTGGCGTTTTTCGTTGCAGATGAAGTGGATGCAATAGAAATCCCACATGTATTGTATGGAGAATGACATGATCTAAAGGGACTGTGATTGAGAGAAAATTAAATATTTGTTTACAATAAACATGAATATGTCATTTGTTTGATTTGCATTAAAAGACAATACCATTTTTGATTTAAATGATAGATTACCTTGTGCATTTGTTGCAGCCCGTGCTTGCTGCATAAGTGCAGCTGCTAAACTGTTATCTGAAAAATAATTTACATCATTTAAAATCATATCCAGATTGTTGGAATGCAATTTAGTTGTTTACTCACCATTTTGTAGTCTTTGGGAAATGTCTTGTGAGACTCTTACAGTGATGTCTCCCTGTCCATCACGCAGTGTAAGCACCACAAATTCCATTTTACCCACTGTAGACAAAGGTGATCTCCATTGCTTTATATAGGTTTGTTAATTCAGTCATGATGAGGAACCACACCAGTGACTGGGTTCCATAATTAGAAATGCTCCTCCCTCTTAATGTTTGCAAACTGATAGGTGGACAGGCTACAAATGATCAGTCCCTTCAGATCCGCACACATGAAGCTTCATGAGCATGAATTGAACAGACCTGCTCCTGTGTTAATTCTTTAGCTGCCACTTTAAGCTTTATGATGTGTACAACATGGATGTAATTTGATTTAATCTTGCCATTTTAAATGATGTATTCAATAAATAAGGTTAAACCAAATCATTACATTACAATAGATTTTATTTTAATGATTTGGTTTAACTTAAAGAGAAACTTTATTGTTATTGCACATATTACAGGTACTGAGACAACGAAATGCAGTTTAGCTTCTAACCAGGTGCAACAAGCAGTGAAGTGGAAAGTAATGTACACAATCTACAGAATAACATATAGAATGAATTGAATGATGAATAAACAGTGGGGTATGAATACACTAGATATCAGCCTGTGAGCAGTATGAACAGTGTGTATGAATATGCTAAGATATATAAAGTTTGAAAATGGTAAGCAGTATAGTATAAAATATATAGATATTAATTTCATGATGATAAACATTGTGGAACAATGATGAAAAATGGGAATGGATGTGGCGACGTAAAACTGACACAAAACAACAACAAACTTTTGCCAGCCAATTGGAGAGTTTCATCAGCAGCACGTGGTAAAACCCACCAATGAGCGCTCAGCTTGAGATACCAGCGAGCCGTTTCCCATCAAGCATTTCGCTTCCGCAGCTCGTGGAGAGCAAGTGCGCCAACTCGCCTCGCCTCGCTCTCAAGGCTGCGGGCGTCTTTGTCCCGCGAGATTTCAAAGTCTCATGTGGGCGAGCCTCCAGAGCAAGTCGGACAAAATGACTAACCATCATGCAACGCACTAGCAAGACGTTGATCGCAACTGCGCAGGTCTGCGCAGGTCTGCGCAGGTCTTGCTTGTCTCAAACAAGCCTAATAGGCTTGTTTGAGACACATTGCGGCTCGCCTCGAAAGTAGACGAGAGTAGCCGATCGCAGCCGGGGGAGGTGTCAAAAAGCTCGTCTTAAGTCGGACAGCTCGGACTCGGAGTCGGCTTGACTGGCTGGGTTTGCAATGGCGGAAATTGCGTTGGCGTTTTTTGTTGCAGATGAAGTGGATGCAATAGAAATGCTCCTCCCTCTTAATGTTTGCAAAACTGATAGGTGACAGGCTACAAATGATCAGTCCCTTCAGATCCGCACACATGAAGCTTAATGAGCATGAATTGAACAGACCTGCTACTGTGTTAATTCTTTAGCTGCCACTTTAAGCTTTATGATGTGTACAACATGGATGTAATTTGATTTAATCTTGCCATTTTAAATGATGTATTCAATAAATAAGGTTAAACCAAATCATTACATTACAATAGATTTTATTTTAATGATTTGGTTTAACTTAAAGAGAAACTTTATTGTTATTGCACATATTACAGGTACTGAGACAACGAAATGCAGTTTAGCTTCTAACCAGGTGCAACAAGCAGTGACGTGGAAAGTAATGTACACAATCTACAGAATAACATATAGAATGAATTGAATGATGAATAAACAGTGGGGTATGAATACACTAGATATCAGCCTGTGAGCAGTATGAACAGTGTGTATGAATATGCTAAGATATATAAAGTATGAAAACGGTAAGCAGTATAGTATAAAATATATAGATATTCATTTCATGATGATAAACATTGTGGAACAATGATGAAAAATGGGAATGGATGTGGCGACGTAAAACTGACACAAAACAACAACAAACTTTTGCCAGCCAATTGGAGAGTTTCATCAGCAGCACGTGGTAAAAACCACCAATGAGCGCTCAGCTCGAGATACCAGCAAGCCGTTTCCCATCAAGCATTTCGCTTCCGCAGCTCGTGGAGAGCAACTGCGCCAACTCGCCTCGCCTCGCTCTCAAGGCTGCGGGCGTCTTTGTCCCGCGAGATTTCAAAGTCTCATGTGGGCGAGCCTCCAGAGCAAGTCGGACAAAATGACTAACCATCATGCAACGCACTAGCAAGACGTTGATCGCAACTGCGCAGGTCTGCGCAGGTCTTGCTTGTCTCAAACAAGCCTAGTTGCTCTCCACAGCTGCGGAAGCGAAATGCTTGATGGGAAACGGTGGTATCTCGAGCTGAGCGCTCATTGGTGGTTTTTACCACGTGCTGCTGATGAAACTCTCCAATTGGCTGGCAAAAGTTTGTTGTTGTTTTGTGTCAGTTTTACGTCGCCACATCCATTCCCATTTTTCATCATTGTTCCACAATGTTTATCATCATGAAATGAATATCTATATATTTTATACTATACTGCTTACCGTTTTCATACTTTATATATCTTAGCATATTCATACACACTGTTCATACTGCTCACAGGCTGATATCTAGTGTATTCAAACCCCACTGTTTATTCATCATTCAATTCATTAGGGCCTGAGCACGTAGTGCAAAGACCTATTGAAATCGTCAGTATTATTATTCTTCTGTTACCGGTTCTGCACTTTCGACCTGTTTTTGAGGGGGTTACGACACTATTTATGTACCGACATTTGGCAACGCTGCCAGGACCGGTGAAAATGTTAACATTCTGGATTCGATGGGAGAACAATTTTCAACTTGCTCTCTTGCGCCACCTGTGTAAATTCAGTGTTTCGAAAAATGTACAAAGTCGCAGCGTAAGTCTGACGGACCTGAAATTTTGCACACTTATCCGGGTGGAGCAGCTCTACATATTATCCTCTCATATCCCGAAGCTCCGCCTACTTTGATTTAAATTAGCATAATGTGAAAAACATTGAAATATTAACTTAAATTCCAATTTCTTGATTTTCCAAACCAAACTTAGTGCACAGCATCAATGGAGGGGCAGACACATTACCGTACAAAATGAGCACGAGGTGTGGAAAAATGTGGCCGACATCAATCAAAACGTATTAGCAAAAGGGTGTGGCCTACACATAAATGCTCACAATTCATCCAAAATGTATCCAAATATCACAGATTTCGGTGGATAGGTTCAGTGTGTCTTGGGGAATAGGCACAACAAACAATGTTCATTTCGAACAATAGGGGGCGCCAAAAACACAACTAATTTATATCTCAAGAACCGATGGACTAAAAAAATATATATTGTCATAGACATACTGGCAGGGTGAGTATAAACTGAGATTTAAAGGGTCGCAACCAATGAAAAATGTGGGCGTGTCCTATTCAGTTTTTTCTCAAAATCGAAGGGTTAAAAGATTTACCGAGCCATAAGTAGGGGAGAAAATGAGTTACGGCTTTTAAATTCGGAACGCATGTCACAGCCCACAACCTTTTCCAGACTGTAGAAAAAAATCGGACGTTTTAGCAAATATATCTCAGTAGCTTGTGCGGGCGTCGGGCGTCAAATATGTCTCAGTAGCGCCCCCTATTGTGCGGTAGTCAAATATAGTTTCTTCGAAATACCCGAAACTTGGCACATAGATTCCTCATGGAAATGCGGACATATTTCAAAATGGCTTCCATTATCTCTGCCCCCCATGAAGTCGGCCATTTTGAAATATGTCCATTTTAAGCGCATTTTCGCATACTTGTCCTAGGAAAATGATCGGAAAAATTTCAAACCAGGACAAGATCAGCCCATATCCAATGTGATGCTAAATTGCGAATGAATAGTCGACTGCTCAAACGGGGAGCTCGTAAGCTAACGGAACATGTACCAATTTTGACGATTTAAATGCCACAAAATCGCTAAAATGACTTTCGGACGCAAAACTTGGAACACACGTCACAACCCACGTCTTTTTCCAGACTGTACAAAAAAAATGTACATTTTTGTACACCAGCTCAGTAGCGCCCCCTATTGTGCGATAGTCACATATAGTTTCTCCAAACTACCCCAATCTTGCCACAGACATTACTGATGGAATTGCGGACATATTTCAAAATAGCTTCCATTAGCCCCGCCCCCCAGAAAGTCGGCCATTTTGAAAAATCTGTGTTATTCATGCATTTTAAGCGCTTTTTCGCAAACACCTCCTCGGGAAAAGATCGGGAAAATTCCAGTCCAGGACAAGTTAAGCCCATATCCAATATCATGTTAAATTGCGAATAAAATAGTTGCTAGCTCAATCGGGGCGAACGTAAGCTAACAGAGAATGTACCATTTTTGACGATTTACATGTCTCAAATGACTCCAAACTACTCGCATATAGTTTTCCAGATATTCACGAAACGCTGTATACACATTACTATTATGATGGCACACAAATGTACCTGCAACAGCTCTGCTTATTAATTTCCCACATTAACCATAAACACCCAATACATATAAAACTCCTAAACAATGTATGGTGAAATGTTTTCCATCTTTGTTTTTCTATCTACGACTACAAACAGTATTTCCACTACAAGCACAACAGTAACACATCTTTCTATGCAATACAATAGAACAGTATGTGTTCACAGCCAATCCATGATTTAATGAGTATTTCCTTTGTGCCAAGAGCTGATTTAGTATATTGCATCAACGACCTTTTCAATTAAATTGACAATTCTTTTGTGTAATTAATAGTGTGTGAAACCAGGCAGAGTGAGTGACATGGTGTTCATTTCCACTATGCCAAAGCAGTTTAAAGTTGCTGACGGTGTAAGGTAATATATATTGTCCTAAGTAATTGTATGTAGCTGTGTTCAAAGGAGTACACGTTACAAGGCCGTGCGGGGGGAGCTGCCAGACCCAGATGTCCTCAAAGTCAGCGAGGTATACAAGGACCTCTCAGCAGACATCTCACCACGAAAAAAAAACGAATGGCTCACTACTCAACTCAATCTTGTGCACAGAGCCTATAGAACACATAATTTAAACCAGCAGGATGTAAACAGAGGAGAACAGCCGGTCTGATTTAGTGCCATGTGATTATCCTGTAATGAGTAACATACACAGTGTTGATCGACTATATAAACAGTTCATTTATTGTCTCGATACATGTGTTGTGTAAGACATTTGAATCAATTTGATACGTCAATATTAAATGTACCTTTATTTTGAAAAACTTTATTGTGAATGACACATTTCCGGTATTTCCGGTTTAGGGAGAGACTTAATTCAGGTAGCTTGCCTTGGCTGTCTGTGTGCGCGGAGGTTTTGTCGTCAACAGACTCATTAAACTACCCACTTCTCGGTACATAGAAACCCTGCTCCACGGTCAAACGTGAGTAATATCGCAATTGGTGTGTTATACTGAAATGTGTTGACCTATACTTTATACTTTATTTATATATAGGCTATGTATGCTTTTCATTGGAACACGCGGTGGGTGTGTGCAGTGCTAATGCTAATACCTAGCGCCACTTGTTTTGATGTACGTTTTTGTTGGTAACCTCGCTAGTTTGTATATTTTAGTGTTGAGGTGGGCACCGTTAGATTCTGTGTCTCCTTGCGGTCATAAACAATGTGTTTGATGTGGAGCTAGGATAAGTAATAAGGGAGCTAGGAGTGATTTTCGGTGCAGTAATAGGTTAGCATTTTTCGCTCTGGGCTAATTCAGAGGCTCACTGTTAGCATTGTGTGTTTTTTGTGAAAAAATAAATGAAAAAGATCAGTTAAATTAGTTTTTTTCCCGTTCTATGGATATAAAATATTCATAGTTTATTAAATATTAAGCTTCCTTAGACGTTGTTTCCTGAAAATGACGCGATTACGGGTCCGTGGGGCCTAAGACGATAACAGAGTATGTTTTATTTTTATTTTATTTATTTTTTCACAACAGTTGTATTTGGATGGAATGAATACCTATAGTGATAATACAAAGTAATACAATGATTTTTACAGTGAAAACGTTCAAATGGAACTGATGGTTCCCAAATTACCCAGAGGTGAGGTGGACTTTATTTTTCTAAACCTCTCTTAAAAAGGTCAAATTTCACTTGTTTTGCATCAATCTTGATACAGGGTACTTATTATATGTTATAGTTTGGATTCCTAAAGCTTGTAGTCTACTAAACTCATCATTTAAGGGTGGTTTTCACTATAAGTAATGTTTTTTTTTTAGGCGGACATTAGAATTTACTTGTTTTTACTATGTTCCATCTCAATTTACTTTAAAATAAAAACATCTCTATAGTACGGTGGCCCTGAAGTGCAAGAAACCACAGCATTTCACAAAACACAACAGAATTTCACAAAACACAACAGCATTTCACAAAACACAACAGCATTTCACAAAACGCCACAGCATTTCACAAATCGCCACAGCATTTCAGAAAACACAACAGCATTTCACAAAACGCCGCAGCATTTCACAAAACACCACAGCATTTCACAAAACGCCACAGCATTTCACAAAACACCGCAGCATTTTACAAAACACTGCAGCATTTCACACGGACGGAAAGGGTATTCCTTAGGGAGAACACTTATTGTTTGTGATATTGTTTGTGGACAGAGCCAGCCAGAGAAGCACTGCTGTGATTGGTTGTTTTTGCTGCCAATCAAGAAATGACTTCGTGATTGGACCAACACATCAGCCGTTAGCTGTTAGCACACACTCAGAGCTCACAGCTCCTCATATCTGTTCAGAAACTGGACAAAAGTTAAAGATATGCAAAACACAGACTGTCTATGTCATGGTGAATACAGTCGCTGCTTTATTTATGTCTGTATGATGTTGTTGTGAGTGTGGATGGAGCAGCTACAGGTTAGTTTAGCCTGATCGATCCGATTCCGATAGGATTTACATGGAGATCCGGCCCGCCCCCTCTCCAGGGTCTTTTTTGAATCACAGGAGTAAACACAGAATTAATGCTTTATTAATTCATGGTTTTTAAGGGGCTTATCTCCATGTAAATACTATGGTAGACTACCCAGTTACTAAATCAGCCTACTATCACCTAAAGAACATATCTAGGATTAAAAGACTAATGTCACAGCAGGATTTGGAAAAACTTGTCCATGCCTTTATCTTCAGTAGACTCGACTACTGCAATGGTGTCTTCACAGGTCTCACTAAAAAATCTATTAGAAAGCTGCAGCTGATTCAGAACGCTGCTGCTCGAGTCCTCACTAACACTAAGAAAGTGGATCACATCACTCCTGTTCTGAAGTCTTTACACTGGCTTCCTGTGTGTCAAAGAATAGATTTCAAAATACTGCTGCTGGTTTACAAAGCACTGAATGGTTTAGGCCCAACATTTCCACGACACTGTGTCTCAGAGCATCTTAATATTTAAAAACCTATTAATGTGTTATACCAGATTAAAGAGAAGAATCTCAGCTAACTGACGATAAGAACTATTTTTACCGAAACAAAACAAAAGTCTCACAAGAAGCGTTAGCATTAGCCCTTAGCTAAAATGGGCAGATGCTACTTCCGGTGCTAACTAGCAAAAACGACCTTTAAAACTTAATGTTTTCTGCACAAACTACATATCATCTGAAAGCTGATACTCCACAGATTATTTTTGTTATAAGTATCATCACTATAGGACACACACTCACTGAGCTATCAGCCAGAACAGAGAAGGAAAAAAACAACAGTTTTCAAAACCATAACAATAAGTATGTCTTACCGTTGCTGTTTTGTGATCAAAGCTCTTGTTCAAGGGAATAAAAACGCTGCTTAAGGTTAATCCAATGTCTCTTAGTCACTTTAGAATTGTTCCTGATAATCTATCATTACATTCATGGCAGCAGAGTAGGTATAAAGTTTTGCAGTCCCGAGCTAATGCTGTCTCACGTGCTGTTTACGCAAACCTCTCTCTACTTGACGTAAGTGTTTAGCGGGACTTACTAACTGTCACTCGATTCTATTGGCTCCAACGGTTCAGAAAAGGTGTCAATCACCCAAATCGACCAATGGGTTCCAAAGATATGATCCTGCGTAGTATAAACTACGCCCGCTCCATTACGCATTACGCAGCCAGAAGGAAGAGTTTCACCACCGAGGCGAGCAGGTGCTAGAGATGCTAGCTGACGATAGCGGGGCTTTGATCATACCAAATGACTCTTCGTCGGATGATGAAGATCTCCTCCAGCCAGACCTGGATCCGGACAGTAGTGACTCGGATGTTGAACTTCCACCACGGGAAAGGTATGTAATCTCTCTGTTTTTATATATTACTTATGTGTTTGGTGGAACTGCGTCACAGTGCTAGCTTAGCCAAGAAGCTACAGGAATGATTAGGCAAAATGCTAAATAGTTTTACTTGTCTTTTTGGAGTTACATTTTCTAAATGAATGGCCAGTGAATGAATATATACATGTGTTTACTTATTTATTTGGTGTAATATTATTTATTTATAGTCCAATATTATCCTTTTTATATATTACTTTTGTGTTTGGTGGAACTGCATCACATTGTTAGCTTAGCCAACAGGAATGATTAGCCAAAATGCTAAATAGTGTTACTTGTCTTTTTGGAGTTACATTTTCTAAATGAATGGCCAGTGAATGAATATACATGTGTTTACTTGTTTATTTGGTGTAATATTTCATTTATAGTCCAATATTATCCTATAAGTATAAGCCAGTGAATTAATCTAATCTCTTTGTTTTTCCACATTTGTTAGATGCAGCAGGACAAAGCCACACACCCAGAAGACTGTCAGGGAGCAGCTTGCTGCAGAATTGTTGGAGTTTGCTGAAGGCCCTGCTGAAGGCCCTGCATCTCCACCACCCCCTCCTCCACCACTCACATGCATGCCCGAGTATTATGGGGAAGATGCAGTCCGGGACACGAACGTTTGAGAAATTACGAACGGCTCATTTCGGAGGACACGCGCGCATCTGCTTGACGCCGGGACGACCAGCGACCCTCCCCTACAGGCGCTCGGACGCGAAGGCCCGCCCACAACTGCGTGCACGTCTGTGACCGCAGTTTTAATTGTATGTGTTTTTTTATTTATTTATTTTTATTTTTTATATGTTTCTATTTATTGTGCTTTTTATTATGTTTTTAATTATTGTTTTTATTATCGTACTCCCATTGGGCTATTCACTATTGTAGTTACTGCCTGCCCTGTACAGCACTTTGGTCAGCCGAAGGTTGTTTTAAATGTGCTATATAAATAAATAAAGATTGAGATTGAGATTGAATTCACTATTTAGTAGATAATCATGTGACACTTTAACTTTGCACTATGGTCTGTCTGCTGAGCCTACCTATTGTATTTGCCAGTGTTATGTTTTGATACTGACACTTATTGATCTGCTGCTGATAAATAAAAGATAACCTCCATGGCGATTTAACAGATAATGTATCTTACTTATTTCTCCTCTGACACTATCTTTACAGTGACCTGTGTAGCATCCTATAAATCACATTTAAGTGATTATTCTGATACCATCATGTTTCATCGGTTATAAACTGGCGAAGCTTTAGTTGTGTCCCACCCACAATGTGGCTTTGAAATAGATAATTTCATTGTATTTCAAAACGGCGTCCATCAACACAAGCACTATTTATTTATTGAAAGAGAAATGGTTAAGTTTGTAATTACCAGTGTTGTGAGTTCAATATTTTAATTAATTATAGTAAGGGAACATCTTAGGAGGATATATAATAAAGGTGTGTTAACTGCTGAGCCTATTTAATGTGCATATGACACCTGGCAGTTTGTTATTATATTGCCACACTGTTTTGATACTGACATATTGTCTTTGCACAAAGGTGTGTCTGCACTATTGTAATTGTGCCTGTCTTGAATGTGGTAAATAAAAGAGAGAACCAAATGCACTGTACAAAGCCTTCCATTGTCCTGGAAAGGTTTCATCAGCCATCTTTGCAGGGGGTAGGCTGAGTCCCCAAGGATATAGTAACCCACATCATGTCCCCCAATATTCCTTGTTACATGAGGAAGTAGACCACCCCTATCCACAAAACTAACCAGTGAGGACATGCTGAACACTCTGCTATCATGCATGCTACCTGGTAAGCCAACAAAAACACTCCAAAAGAGGCCCCTAGCATCCACAACACCCTGCAGGACGAGCGAGTGCCAGCCTTTGCGGTTGAAATACTCGTTATGGTACGCCTTCGATTCCGAACCAGCATTGCACTTACAGCATCCGACGCGTGGGTCAAATCCCTAGTTGGCTGCAATAACCCAGTTACAAAGCTGTATAACATTAGCACAAAGACAACAAGCTCATTGAACTCCATCATGTCTGAGGTCTGAAAGTAAACAAACGCCTCATACAGCGGGTGAGCTTTATACCCCCTCCCCCGTGTAGTTCTTCTTCTCTTGTTTTTTTGTTGAACTCGCCGTGAAGTGGTTTTGCGGCCTGCCAGTAAACCCAGAGAAGTGACGTCAGCGTAATCGTGCCTCAGGGAAAGTACTGCAGTGTGAATGCGATTGGCACTAGCCCCCTGGCGGATTTAGTGCCGTGGTACTTTAGTGGTACTTTAGTGCCGGTACTTTAGTGCCGGCACTAAAGTACCGCAAGTCCTGCGGTGTGAAAGCGGCTATTGTCTCCAACCTGAGAGTGAACATCACCTGACATTTTACTTTTGCACAACACAATTTAAAAGCAGACTGTGCAGGGATAAAATAGAAAATTCAATTCCAGTGCATGTCCACTTTGTGGGCACATACATTAATGGAATAGAAATCAATGTTATAAGCTACTGAAAAGTGTATTTTCAGAAGAAGGGTCAGGGGTGTTGCGTGTAATTACTTTGAGGTAGAGTAGCTGAACATAATTCAGGAAGCTTCTCGTCAAGTAAACATCATTTATTAATAAAGTGATACAATAAGTTTGCAGAAGTACTCGGCCGAGGTCTTTTCTACTTCAGTGATAGACAGTCCACTTAGCGCAGCTGTTTCTCAAATCTGTAGAATAAAAACGGCTGTTTCTATATTAAACATCTGGTTATATACGTTCACACTTGTATATAGTCTTCATCGATTGGCTGGCGTAGACGGGGCGGGCCTTCCTCCGTAGTCCTCTGATGACGTGGCATTGGCTCGTCTCTCGCGAGTGATAATACATCAGACTCATTTACAGAAACATAAAATAATAAATGTAGATCAACATAAATGTCTGTTTGATTAACAGCTTTTATTTATTTATTCATGTAGGTATACATTTCACAATATTTATTTCATAATTTGGTTATTATTGTATTATTTCAGAAATTATTTAATCATTCATAAGATTATTGTTTGCCAAGTTTATAAATACCGGGCCCTATTTAAAAGATCCAGAGCTCTTGGTATTAAGAGCTTTTACAACTCCATGTTTGTTAGTGGAGCATATTCTGAAAAAAAGGTAAAGTGTGTTCACCTTCACTGTGTGCACTGCTACATAAATGTTGTATTGTAATCTGCAGAAGGTCATTAAAATTTTTTTTTTTTCTATTTACTAGAATGCGGGACAAAACCGGAGTAACCGGAGAAAACCCAAAATGACAATCAAAGCTGAGATGAGATTGGAATTGGAAATGGTGTTTGTAGCATTATTGCAGCCGGCTACGTGTGGTAAGCTGTACTTTCTCAGTGAGTGGAGGTAAACGTAATCGAGGTGTCTGGGAATAGCTTGTTTTTAAGTTGCTGCCACCTCTGAGGAGCGGGCTCTGAGGCGGGTGTGGCCTGAACTGGGTCTGATTATGTGTTCGCTGAACACCTTTCGGGATGGTTGGCAAGAGTAAATGCTTTGTTGTTGGCACGATGTCAGGTGGACAAGGTGTTAGGAGGACCCTGCCTTTTAAAGGGTCTTTATTCTGATGCTTGATCACACGGCCATATTTAGATCCAGGCTGTTTCAAATCAGGGTCTGCTGTCTCGCCACTGAGGAGCGGGCTCTGAGGCGGGTGTGGCCTGAACTGGGTCTGATTATGTGTGCGCTGAACACCTTTCGAGATGGTTGGCAAGAGTGAATGCTTTGTTGTTAGCTCAGGCCGCTGCTGGCTTGGCACGATGTCAGGTGGACAAGGTGTTAGGAGGACCCTGCCTTGTAAAGGGTCTTTATTCTGATGCTTGATCACACGGCCATGTTTAGATCCAGGCTGTTTCAAATCAGGGTCTGCTGTCTCGCCACTGAGGAGCGGGCTCTGAGGCGGGTGTGGCCTGAACTGGGTCTGATTATGTGTGCGCTGAACACCTTTCGGGATGGTTGGCAAGAGTGAATGCTTTGTTGTTAGCTCAGACCGCTGCTGGCTTGGCACGATGTCAGGTGGACAAGGTGTTGGGACCCTGCCTTGTAAAGGGTCTTTATTCTGATGCTTGATCACACGGCCATGTTTAGATCCAGGCTGTTTCAAATCAGGGTCTGCTGTCTTGCCTCTGATGAGCGGGCTCTGAGGCGGGTGTGGCCTGAACTGGGTCTGATTATGTGTGCGCTGAACACCTTTCGGGATGGTTGGCAAGAGTGAATGCTTTGTTGTTAGCTCAGACCGCTGCTGGCTTGGCACGATGTCAGGTGGACAAGGTGTTGGGACCCTGCCTTGTAAAGGGTCTTTATTCTGATGCTTGATCACACGGCCATATTTAGATCCAGGCTGTTTCAAATCAGGGTCTGCTGTCTCGCCACTGATGAGCGGGCTCTGAGGCCCGAATGTACTTTTACTATTCATGAGCTGCACTTTAGAAGCTTGTTCTGCCTCCTGCTGGACCACACTAGCACATTGCTTGGCAGAGCGTATGGACTGTTGTTGTTTGAATCTCTCATGTATTGTGTCAATACTTGGTTGTATTTTCATTAACCGTCTAAAGATACGGTCCATCTCTTTATCAGTTAGATCATCCCGGGGTAGGAAAGAAGGTTCATTCTCTAAGTTGTCGAGGTAATCTTCCAGTTTTTTCTTCACTTCCCTTTCTGGCCTGAAATACTTAAATGGTATCTGTTTTCCCTTCCCTGCTGACACTGGTCTTCTTTCCTTCTGTGTAGTTTTCTTTGCATCAGCATCCCATTCATCTTTCCCAAATAATCCAATGTGGTCACCTGTGTTTTTCCACAGCTGGATATTGCAGTCCAACCCTGCGGTAATAATCTTTTGACAATCAGAATCAAACTGAACACTCACCACCCCTGAGAGGTGAGATTTCCAGGTGCCCAAAAGAGGAGGTGGACACAATGACACGCGCCACCCTCTTATGTCTTCGAATGGCCCTGTGTTTGCCTTATCTTTAAATCCAAATCTCTGAATGTCCCATTGACAAATCCTGCCGGTACTATCCCCAGTCAGCAATATTTTTTCATTGACATCAGTGGACATCGTGGTAATGATTGCATCTTCATCATTCACTGCCCTGAACTTCCCTAACAAACCTCCCTTGCTTTTTATCGACCAGGCACTTATAAAGCCATCGGCAGAAGTCAGCAGTGTGGCTGTGTGCACATTGACCTTCCTTGTCTTTAAACATAAAACAATAGGACCAGTGTTCACATCAGTGTTTTTCCTTCCAGTTTCTTCTTTGTGTGTCTTCCCATCAGGCAAACACCCTGTCCTGCCTGTTATTCTTGTAATGTAAGTTCGAGGGCTCTGACTGCCATTCAGCCAGTAGAGAACCTCCCTAGATTCAACATCCCACATTACAATATTTCCATTGCAAGAGGCCGCAAGAAGTGTTTTTTCGTGCACATCCATTGAGCAAATGTCATCTGAATAATCGTGTTCCAAAAATATGTTGTCATAACCCTCCAAATCCACGACAAAAATTCTGTTGGAGTTCCTTCCCGACACAAACACACTATCGTCCATGCAGACAATACCTGTCACCTCACTTGGCAAGGTAATAGGAAATTCTTCAAGCAACACTCCAGTGATGAAGTTCCACAGTTTTAATTTCCCGTCCTTGGAAACTGTGATTAGTCTCCGCTGTGGTATATCAAATGCAATGGCAGTGTGCCCCCCATATGGAGTGACCTGAAACTGCATGACAGCCTTTCCTGTTAAGACATCCCAAAGTGTAGCCTCACCTTTTCGACAAACAGAGACAACCTTTTTGTAAATGCTGTGATAGAGAGCATTGCACAGGGGCTTGTCATGGGATGTTAATGTTTCTTTAAAAGCATCTGTTCCCCTACCAAAATATTTGACTAGATCTGTGTTAGCCAGAACTAAATCATTGTTAAGTATGTTGTAACACATACTGGAGATACGAGCTGGTCTCATGCCTTGAATCTCGATGCTTTGCTTACACTCCAATCTCTTCAAAGACCAAACACGAACATTTTTGTCATCAGATAAAGTGATGACAGTTCGGTCCATTCTGTTTACGACAATGTTTGTAATGGGCCTGACGTGTCCCACCAAAGACTTTTGGCAGGTGTCTCTTTTGTGGGGTAACCACAACCGTAGTAAGCCATCTGTACCACCAGTCAACAATAACTCAGCAGAAGGAGAGTATTCAACACAGGTGAAAAACCCCTCATCTCCACTGCTCCTAAAGATTGATTTTGAAAAAGTGGTTCTGGGTGGGGTTGGTAGGGCAGCCAGGACCATTGTCTTGGATAAACTTCCACAAATGGCAAATGAGTTAAGAACCGGAAAGTATTGGATCTGGCTGCATATGTCACTAAAAATTGAGACTTTAAGACAAAGAAAGTCTTTTGAATGGTTGTTTAGAAGGTTGGAAATGTATACTGTAGGATAATCACGCAGAGAGATTTTTTCAAATGCGTCACGGTTGAAGAGGCCATTTTTCTTTACGTTGTAGGAGATGAAAACAGTCAAAACCCCTCGTACATCACCAAATGAAAACATTGCTTTAGTGCCATTTGACCAGTAGTTAATGGTGTTGACAATGCTTTCCTCTAGAATCAGAGAGTGGTTAACTGCAAAAATCGAGGGTATTTCAGAGCAGTCATAAAATAAAAGCTCTCTGTCAGAGGTGGAGATAGCCAGCTGTTTCAATTCTTGAATGTACTGCATGTCATGAACAGACATTTTCTTGTGGTGTGAAAAAGGAAGTGCATTTTCTTTCACATATAGAGGTATGGTGAATGGATCTGTACAGCTGTCCGTCCAGAAGGTGAGTACACCATCGGAGCTGACAGAGATGTATTGGCCTCTCTGGTAAGTGGTGGTTTCGTCTAATTCTCTAAAACTCAAATCAGGTCTGACGTCCTCGAAGGGACGGAAGATCACACCAACAATTTCTTTATAGTGACCGACAGGTATAAATTCAACAGGTTTAGGGAATGGTCTTTTAAAGTCCAACCCTGCCGATGCATTGCCCTTAGCTATTAAGAAGTCTAAAAGCTCTACCAGGTCAACTGTACCGTCACAGTTGGTATCTATCTGCATATGTAGGACTGTAAGTTCCTCCTTCTTAACAGAAGGGTACATCTTTTCAAACAAAACACAAAATTTTTCCATATCCAAACCTCCACCACCATCTGCATCTGCCTCCTCAAATAATGCAACAATTTCAGGTATTTCTTGCGCTGAAAACATTCTGCTGCAGGCATTTCCTTCAGCAATTGTAGCATTCTCATCTAGGTCCTCCTCTGCTGAATTTGCGTAACTTGCCATTACTACTTCGATTGAAATCAATTAAACACTTAAATGTGTAATGAATGTAGGTGAGTTTTTTTCAAATTAGTAAATTGTGTAGCTCTGGATCTGTTGTAGGCCTATAATGTTAATTTTCACCTGGTATTATAAAGTATATTAACCTGGCTATATTCAAAAAAGCATGTATGTCGTCCAAAACACGAGTCTCAAGTGACTAAATGCAGTTCACCTTGCATAGCCTCGGAACTCAGCATAAAAGCCAAGATGATGTCATAATTTTGATGACATCAGGACGTTCTGATGTCATTCAATAAGGAGTGAATGACCCATGCTGTTACCTAGCAACGGAATTCTGTTGATAAATAATTCAACAGAATTGGGTTGCTAGGTAACGGCATGGGTTAAGACCACATCAAGTTTACTTGTACTACTAGGTTGCAATACACAATTTATTTGTTACCTAGATGCAACTTAACTCAAATATATAGTCAAGGAGCCGAGTGGTTACAGCACATGTCGGACCATGTTCCATGTCATTCCTTTTTTCCATTTTATACCCTGTCCTCTGTTAAAATTAAAGTGAAACAGTGCCCAGAAAAGGATGAAATAAGTAGACATTTCATTCTTTTCAAAGCTTACAAGCAAACTTAAAGACATAAATTAGAACAATTACAATGTGGTTACAGTGTGGATGGAAGACATTTGTCACACAAAACGGGCATTTTTACATTTATCTGAAAAGCTTTGGCTTGGGGACAGTTAAAAAAAGTACAAAGTCACACGAAGGGCATTTGGGAATAAAAGAGAAAGCAGAGGGAGATAAAGCAGAGGGAAAGAAAGGAGCAGTGGGGTGTTTTGCTATCACCAATAGTCGAGGGATATTTCCTCAGCCGGGTCGCTAATCCAGCTAGCATTAGCATTTTCATGAGTCCTGTATCCGGGGCTTGGCAGAGCATGTCACTGCCTCATTTGGTTACTTGTGTACACACTCAGTCTAGCACACACACACTCTTTTTCAATACCCCAACCTGTCGACCGACACACTGCACACAATCGCTCGCAGCCCCGTTTGTGTCTGTGTGTGTTTATGCATCATGCACACCCATATCGCGCTCTGAGCAATACGACAGAGCCGGGGACTGCTGGCAGCACTTCCCCTTATCTTTCAAAGTACTTCTCATTCCTTCTTTAAAATGAATTTCTCCTCTTCACTGCTTTCCAGCCTGAGTTGTTTATGAATTATAAGCGTCTTGCTTGTTATTATGTAACCTTCTGCAGCCTAAGTGAACAAAACTCCATAATCCAAACTGCAATTTTTAAAAAAACAACTTACCACATGACTGCGGAGGCCATCATTTAAAAAAAAAAAACAATTCATTAACTTAACTTTAATGCTTGATTCTTCCATTTAGTATTACTAAAATGTGCTAATACTGCAGCTTGTGTTTGGCACTTGTAGTGAGAAAGCAGACCTTTGATTTGCGGCTGTCACATCCCGTCCAAGCCTCAATTAAATAGTGTTTGCTGCACAAAAGGTTCAGAGGTAGTGTGTGTATTATCTAGTGCCTCCAGTAATGACAGGGGTGCACAGTCAGTGGGATTTTCGCTAATGGCCTATACTGTAAGTTAAAGCAAAAGCAACACAAAAAAGCAGTGCACTCTCCTTCACATGGGTGACCTTTATTTGGCTATTGAAATCTCTATTTTCTTTCTGGCACCGAGCACAACACATCTCCGAAGGGAACCAGAAGTCAATGAAATCAGTCATCTGTGGTCAAACAAACGCATTTTCATTGCTCAAGGGTTGGCATCCTCCAAGAGACGCCTCAACACTCTTAGTCCTTATTTTTCATTGCCAAGTAATTGTCAATCGGTGTGGGAAAAAGATCTTAGATTTGTCCCTGAACTTTGCACAGTGTTGTTTGGTAACTCTTAAGAAAAGTGAAAATGTCTAACATTTTTCTTTAAGTGCACCCTTTGAACCAAGCTCAGAAACTAAATCAAAGCCTTTAAAACCTCCTCAGAAAATAAACATGCTCCCTCATGTGCAAGCTTTTCTTGTATTAAGGTGTTACAAACATCCAATACAATACCAAGACATGATACGCTAACGCCATCTATCTTATCTATACTGGACTCCTCAAAGGAAATGGTGGTGGAGGCTTTCCCCAAGGCGTTGACTGATGTCACGTTCACTTTGTACGGGAAGCTGGAGAAGACCTCGGGAAAACGAACACGACAGCGATTCTTGTGGTCCGGATCTTTCTGTACCTCCAGTGATCGCTGGTTGTGTCTGGAGAGGAGAGGGAATTCAAAGGGTAAGAGGAGAGAAAAATAAGGACTGATGTGAGAGAGATGGATGGTTTACTTCTAAGTTTTTATAAGCTTGTGAGTTTTCAGCTTGAAGGAAGTTTCATATATATGTCTGTAGTTACTGAATACCTTGTTTTGTTCTTTAATAGCTCTGCTACATTCCTCCTTCCACCACGGCACCACTTTCTTCCTACCCTCTGTTGTTCTTTTTGCAACCCTGTCTCCTAAATATTACGTTCCCACAGAACTATACTGCATTCTCAATTATGTTAAGCAAGAAACGTATTTTCTCCCACGTTACGTTCGTTATGAACGTATCTTAAATACGTTTATTTTCTACATATCTTTGCTATTTATTGTCTTGCTTATAATAATGATAATAGTAATTTATAAATATCATTTTAGAGCACACATTTGAAATCAGTAGGCGAGGCTGTAATTTTGCCAGCTGTTACTCTCATGAGCGACGCAGAAAATAATAGTTTTTAACATGCCAAAAAGCTGCTGTGTCGTTTATTGCACCTCAAACGTTAAAACAAATCCAGTTACGTGTTTCTGTACTTCCTCTAAGAAGAAAGGACAGTAACAGAAGATCTCTGTGACGCCAGATGTGGTGTTGTTAATGCGATATGATATCCGAAAAACATTTCAGTTTAGGATGGCCGAAGACACTACACTACCCATAATCCCCAGCTATCGCTTGGGACTACAGTACCGTTGACAAATCCCGTGATTAATCTTCAAGCTCTGTGATTGGATGTTGGAGTGGCAGTGCGCCAAGGTTACGCCGAGCGTCAAGCGCTTTGAAATAGAACGAAACCACGGCAGACTATTCAAAACTGGACTTGAACGCCCCCCCAGAACTACACATGCTGGCTATTGTGTTTCGCAACATGTTCTCTATGGCACGTCTCTACTGGGAATTGCAGTTTTAAAAGACGTTTTCGTTTTTCCAAAAATTTGAAGTTGACAGTATTAAACTGTGTACAGCCCTGGAGGTTTAGGCGATAGGAAACACATTGGTGTGTACACATTTAAAACATGTAATTACTACATGGGTGAAAATCGCTTGTATCCATAATGGGCAGCATTAATATATATTCTACTCCACTACAATTCAGAGGTTAACCTGGTATTTTTACTCCACTACATTTACTTTAGTAACTCTGCAGATTCTGATTAATGATGTGAAATATAAACAACCTTTAAAGCAGACTTTAGTTACACCTAAGCAGTGTTGTGCTAGTTACTGAAAACCAGTAACTAGTTACCATTACTAGTTACTTCATTTCAAAAGTAACTCAGTTACTTTACTGATTACTTACACCAAAAAGTAATGCGTTACTGTGAAAAGTAACGTTTTAGTTACTTAAAAAAGGGCTCCCATTATATTAATGCCCTTATTTATAGCCTTCATTTCAGTACTGTTATTGCATTGGAGAATAATACAATCTGTTGATCAACTTGACATGCACTATATGCAATCTGGATAGCATCGATATTAGCTGGCTTTACATTTTTGTATATTCTTTCTCCAGGTAGTTGGAAAAAGTTTTCCGTCCCATATGCCGTGTGCCGCCCGGACATGCTATCATGCTAACTAGCTCCCTGAAAGCGGGTGACTCCACTGTAGCAATAGCCTGCATGTGTTCTACAACATACCGTGCAATGGCTTTATCGACTTTTCCCTGGCTAGCAGTCCCTTGGTTAAAATCCAGCCGCTGCTGCTTAGGTGCAGGTGGAGGTGGAGTGGCGTCGGCTGAGTCTCTGTGGTCTTAGCTCCTAGCTTCGTCCCAGTATGTTGTTTTTGCAGATGTTTTAAGAGATTTGAATGACTGGTTTGGGCAGTAGATAGGCTCTTTGACCCGCCAGGACACAACTTACATTTAACTAAAACGTTATTTTCTTTGTGCTCGACAAAAGTGAAATAGTGAGAATATCTCCAGGTGGAGAAACTAGACTTGAGCTCCGCCGCCGCCATGATAGTCTTGTTAGTAAACAACACAAACACGCCCACAGCCCGTCTCCGCATGTGACACAGGAGTCAGGACGTATTTAAGTACATTTACTCAAGTACTGTACTTAAGTACAGTTCTCATCTCTGTTCACCTGGCTGTTGACTATATAAAAAAACTAACGCAGTAACGGAGTAACGCACCATGTAGTAACTGAGTTACTGAATTTAAAAAGTAATGCGTTAGAGTACTAGTTACTGCCAAAAATAACGGCGTTACAGTAACGCGTTAGTCCCAACCATAGACTGTATTGTTGCCGTGAAGCCCTTAGTAGGCGGAGTCGGCCACTAACGGCTCGACAGTGACGTCAGAGTCTAACTCCCGCCTGCTCCAAATAAGGGCAAAGAGGCGGTGCTGAGGCGGAGCCGAGGTGGGACAGGGCGGGACCTGCTGCCACCGAGCGTGACATTCCAGACCTAGCTCAGGCTAACCCTAAGAAGCTAAGCTAACATGCTCTCAGTATTAAGCTAACAACCTATGCTAACAACCCAGCTTGCGGTCACTGCTCCTCGTTCCCGGCATATTCTGAAGGTAAGATACCCTGTAACTTTACAAAACTTGTCCTTTTGATTTAATTGTTCTTGAACCTACACTATACAATTGTTTTTTAAGTGCTTCACCGTTTTTCAAATATAAATGTCATTTGTAACTAAACTTTGTAAACTAGCAGAGATATGGCCAGTGTTGCGTGAATTAAATGTGATTAATGAAATTTGACTGTAGAAAAAGAAAGGTGCTTTTATATTGATTAAACCATTTTTATTTATTTCAGCATTAAGAAAAAAGAAGATGGCAACCTCCACGCCAAACTGCACAACCTGTAAGTTGATGGTCCTGACTTACTTTACATGACTTCAGATGGTTGACATTACACACAAACATACTATACATATACATCAGGGTTTCCGTTAGCCGGTAATTACCGGTTTTTAGCTGGTAAAATTTATAAAAAACCGGTAAATTCAAAACCTGACGGTCAAAATGTCTGGTAATAATTAGGGAGGCTCCGATCGATCGGCCGCCGGTCATTATCGGCCGATATTCACTCTTAATAGTTTGATCGGTGCTCTCTATAAAGGCCGATCAGGAGAGCTGGATCTGATCCATATGGACATGAACGCGAGTGAAGTGTAACCGGACGCGAGAGAGAGATCAGATCAGCTGCTGAGTCTGACCGAGACACGCAGCTCTGCATGAGCACCTGAAGCCCCGCCCTCTGTTTAGCGGGCTGCAGGAGCTGCTTGAGAAACTGACGTGCTGTCAGGAGAGAGAGGGGAAAAGAGAGGCTCCGTTTCTCCCGTGTTATTATTCAAAGTTGATGTAAACTTCTGAATAATGTACGTTATCTACTACAAGTAGTTTGTTTGAATGTAATAATTATGTTGTTTGTTGTTTGTGGAATCATTTATTGAAAAATGAATCCGAATTTTTCGATCTGTTACGATTATAAACTGAAGCAATATAAAAATGAGACCCGTGAACTGAGTTTTAAACTGAAGCATATCTGCTCATAGTCCGGTAATTACCTGCTAATGGAAACTCTGCTACACAACTATTATTATTAGGGCCTGAGCACGTAGTGCAAAGACCTATTGAAATCGTCAGTATTATTATTCTTCTGTTACCGGTTCTGCACTTTCAACCTGTTTTTGAGGGGGTTACGACACTATTCATGTAGCGACATTTGGCAACGCTGCCAGGACCGGTGAAAATGTTAACATTCTGGATTCGATGGGAGAAAATGTTTCAACTTGCTCTCTAGCGCCACCTGTGTAAGTTCAGTGTTTCGAAAAATTTACAAAGTCGTAGCGTAAGTCTGAGGGACCTGAAATGTTGCACACTTATCCGGGTGGAGCAGCTCTACATATTATCCTCTCATATCCCGAAGCTCCGCCTACTTTGATTTTTTTTAAATTAGCATAATGTGAAAAACATTGAAATATTAACTTAAATTCCAATTTCTTGATTTTCCAAACCAAACTTAGTGCACAGCATCAATGGAGGGGCAGACACATTACCATACAAAATGAGCACGAGGTGTGGAAAAATGTGGCCGACATCAATCAAAACGTATTAGCAAAAGGGTGTGGCCTACACATAAATGCTCACAATTCATCCAAAATGTATCCAAATATCACAGATTTCGGTGGATAGGTTCAGTGTGTCTTGGGAAATAGGCACAACAAACACTGTTCATTTCGAACAATAGGGGGCGCCAAAAACACAACTAATTTATATCTCAAGAACCGATGGACTAAAAAAATATATATTGTCATAGACATACTGGCAGGGTGAGTATAAACTGAGATTTAAAGGGTCGCAACCAATGAAAAATATGGGCGTGTCCTATTCAGTTTTTTCTCGAAATCGAAGGGTTAAAAAATGTACCGAGCCATAAGTAGGGGAGAAAATGAGTTACGGCCTTTAAATTCGGAACGCATGTCACAGCCCACAACCTTTTCCAGACTGTAGAAAAAAATCGGACGTTTTAGCAAATATGTCTCAGTAGCGCCCCCTATTGTGCGGTAGTCAAATATAGTTTCTTCGAACTACCCGAAACTTGGCACAGAGATTCCTCATGGAAATGCGGACATATTTCAAAATGGCTTCCATTATCTCCGCCCCCCATGAAGTCGGCCATTTTGAAATATGTCCATTTTAAGCGCATTTTCGCATTCTTGTCCTAGGAAAATGATCGGAAAAATTTCAAACCAGGACAAGATCAGCCCATATCCAATGTGATGCTAAATTGTGAATGAATAGTCGACTGCTCAAACGGGGAGCTCGGAAGCTAACGGAACATGTACCAATTTTGACGATTTAAATGCCACAAAATCGCTAAAATGACTTTCGGACGCAAAACTTGGAACACACGTCACAACCCACGTCTTTTTCCAGACTGTACAAAAAAAATGTACATTTTTGTACACCAGCTCAGTAGCGCCCCCTATTGTGCGATAGTCACATATAGTTTCTCCAAACTACCCCAATCTTGCCACAGACATTACTGATGGAATTGCGGACATATTTCAAAATAGCTTCCATTAGCCCCGCCCCCCAGAAAGTCGGCCATTTTGAAAAATCTGTGTTATTCATGCATTTTAAGCGCTTTTTCGCATACTTGTCCTAGGAAAATGATCGGAAAAATTTCAAACCAGGACAAGATCAGCCCATATCCAATGTGATGCTAAATTGCGAATGAATAGTCGACTGCTCAAACGGGGAGCTCGTAAGCTAACGGAACATGTACCAATTTTGACGATTTAAATGCCACAAAATCGCTAAAATGACTTTCGGACGCAAAACTTGGAACACACGTCACAACCCACGTCTTTTTCCAGACTGTACAACATTTTTTTACATTTTTGTACACCAGCTCAGTAGCGCCCCCTATTGTGCGATAGTCACATATAGTTTCTCCAAACTACCCCAATCTTGCCACAGACATTACTGATGGAATTGCGGACATATTTCAAAATAGCTTCCATTAGCCCCGCCCCCCAGAACGTCGGCCATTTTGAAAAATCTGTGTTATTCATGCATTTTAAGCGCTTTTTCGCAAACACCTCCTCGGGAAAAGATCGGGAAAATTCCAGTCCAGGACAAGTTAAGCCCATATCCAATATCATGTTAAATTGCGAATAAAATAGTTGCTAGCTCAATCGGGGCGAACGTAAGCTAACAGAGAATGTACCATTTTTGACGATTTACATGTCTCAAATGACTCCAAACTACTCGCATATAGTTTTCCAGATATTCACGAAACGCTGTATACACATTACTATTATGATGGCACACGAATTTACCAGCAACAGCTCTGCTTATTAATTTCCCACATTAACCATAAACACCCAATACATATAAAACTCCTAAACAATGTATGGTGAAATGTTTTCCATCTTTGTTTTTCTATCTACGACTACAAACAGTATTTCCACTACAAGCACAACAGTAACACATCTTTCTATGCAATACAATAGAACAGTATGTGTTCTATGGATATAAAATATTCATAGTTTATTAAATATTAAGCTTCCTTAGACGTTGTTTCCTGAAAATGACGCGATTACGGGTCCGTGGGGCCTAAGACGATAACAGAGTATGTTTTATTTTTATTTTATTTATTTTTTCACAACAGTTGTATTTGGATGGAATGAATACCTATAGTGATAATACAAAGTAATAAAATGATTTTTACAGTGAAAACGTTCAAATGGAACTGATGGTTCCCAAATTACCCAGAGGTGAGGTGGACTTTATTTTTCTAAACCTCTCTTAAAAAGGTCAAATTTCACTTGTTTTGCATCAATCTTGATACAGGGTACTTATTATATGTTATAGTTTGGATTCCTAAAGCTTTTAGTCTACTAAACTCATCATTCAAGGGTGGTTTTCACTATAAGTAATGGGTTTTTTTTAGGCGGACATTAGAATTTACATGTTTTTACTATGTTCCATCTCAATTTACTTTAAAATAAAAACATCTCTATAGTACGGTGGCCCTGAAGTGCAAGAAACCACAGCATTTCACAAAACACAACAGAATTTCACAAAACACAACAGCATTTCACAAAACACAACAGCATTTCACAAAACGCCACAGCATTTCACAAATCGCCACAGCATTTCAGAAAACACAACAACATTTCACAAAGCGCCGCAGCATTTCACAAAACACCACAGCATTTCACAAAACGCCACAGCATTTCACAAAACACTGCAGCATTTCACATTGGACGGAAAGGGTATTCCTTAGGGAGAACACTTATTGTTTGTGATATTGTTTGTGGACAGAGCCAGCCAGAGAAGCACTGCTGTGATTGGTTGTTTTTGCTGCCAATCAAGAAATGACTTCGTGATTGGACCAACACATCAGCCGTTAGCTGTTAGCACACACTCAGAGCTCACAGCTCCTCATATCTGTTCAGAAACTGGACAAAAGTTAAAGATATGCAAAACACAGACTGTCTATGTCATGGTGAATACAGTCGCTGCTTTATTTATGTCTGTATGATGTTGTTGTGAGTGTGGACGGAGCAGCTACAGGTTAGTTTAGCCTGATCGATCCGATTCCGATAGGATTTACATGGAGATCCGGCCCGCCCCCTCTCCAGCGTCTTTTTTGAATCACAGGAGTAAACACAGAATTAATGCTTTATTAATTCATGGTTTTTAAGGGGCTTATCTCCATGTAAATACTATGGTAGACTACCCAGTTACTAAATCAGCCTACTATCACCTAAAGAACATATCTAGGATTAAAAGACTAATGTCACAGCAGGATTTGGAAAAACGTGTCCATGCCTTTATCTTCAGTAGACTCGACTACTGCAATGGTGTCTTCACAGGTCTCACTAAAAAATCTATTAGAAAGCTGCAGCTGATTCAGAACGCCGCTGCTCAAGTCCTCACTAACACTAAGAAAGTGGATCACATCACTCCTGTTCTGAAGTCTTTACACTGGCTTCCTGTGTGTCAAATAATAGATTTCAAAATACTGCTGCTGGTTTATAAAGCACTGAATGGTTTAGGCCCAAAATACATTACTGACCTCCTGCTAAACTATGAACCATCCAGATCTCTCAGGTCTTCAGGGACTGGTCAGCTTTATGTCCCCAGAGTCAGAACTAAACATGGAGAAGCAGCGTTCAGTTATTATGCTCCAAATATCTGGAACAAACTCCCAGAAACCTGCAGGTCCGCTGCAACTCTGACTACTTTTAAATCCAGGCTGAAGACTTTTCTTTTTGTCGCTGCTTTTAATTGAACTATTCATATCTTAAACTGCACTGTAACTTTTATCCATGTACTTTTTCTTGTAATGTTTAATTGAACTATTTATATTTTAGACTGCACTGTAACTTTTATCCATGTATTTTTCCTTAATGTTTATTTGATTAGCTTTTCTTTTTTAATGCTTAATGTCTTTCATTTTTTTTTTTGTAAAGCACTTTGAATTGCCTTGAGTTGAAAAGTGCTCTATAAATAAACTTGCCTTGCCTTACCCAATATTCGCATCGCTCTAATCGCTTGAGTTTCACCGCGGCTGTCAGCTGTGTTTGCTCCTGTCATTCAAACAAGACGCGCTGGAGAGGGGGCGGGAAGTATCTCCATGTAAATCCTATAGGAGATACCAACTACAACAAAATGAACATATTTGACAGTGATTTAATTGTAATACACGTTTCAAAGTGATGCCAAAGTAACTACATACTGATAACGGTTAGTAAAAACCATGAATTAATGCTTTGACAAGTCTGCAGACAAGACGGCAGGCGAAAAGTGTTTTCAGAATGGAATCGGATCCATCAGGCTAAACTAACCTGTAGCTGCTCCGTCCACACTCACAACAACGTCATACAGACATAAATAAAGCAGCGACTGTATTCGCCATGACATAGACAGTCTGTGTTTTGCATATCTTTAACTTTTGTCCAGTTTCTGAACAGATATGAGGAGATGTGAGCTCTGAGTGTGTGCTAACGGCTGATGTGTTGGGAGGGACCGGTTGGGACATATTGCGCTGTCGGACGTTGACCAATCACGAAGCGTCATTTCTTCACTGGCAGCAAAAACAACCAATCACAGCAGTGCTGTCTGGCTGGCTCTGTCCAATCATAAACAAGAAGTGTTCTCCCTAAAAGAATATCCTTTCCGTCCAATGTGAAATGCTGTGGTGTTTTCTGAAATGCTGTAGCGTTTTGTGAAATGCTGTGGCGTTTTGTGAAATGCTGTTGTGTTTTCATTTTAAGTCATATGCTAATATTAACCATTACACAGCTTCAATTATTACTTTACTTACCTTGACCACATAACAGCTGTATTGAAGGTTTGCTTTTTGATCAATAAACACAACAACAAAAAGCAAACTCTACTGGTATGGAACATACATGGCCTAATATCCAGAGGAGATGCGTTTATTGAGTAAACAAACAGTCAAGGGCAGAACGTCTGCACAACCCACTGCACCGCACGCCACGGTTAACCTGTTAAACCCGAAGGTCCCCGGGGACCCTGGTTTTTTTTCTCGACACTGTCTCAGGGCATCTTAATATTTAAAAACCTATCAATGTGTTATACCAGATTAACGAGAAGAATCTCAGCTAACTGACGATAAGAACCATTTTTACCAAAACAAAACAAAAGTGTCACAAGAAGCGTTAGCATTAGCCCTTAGCTAAAATGGGCAGATGCTACTTCCGGTGCTAACTAGCAAAAATGATCTTTAAAACTTAATATTTTCTGCACAAACTACATATCATCTGAAAGCTGATACTCCACAGATTTTTTTTTTTATAAGTATCATCACTGTAGGACACAAACCCACTGAGCTATCAGCCAGAACAGAGAAGAAAAAAAACAACAGTTTTCAAAACCATAACAATAATTATGTCTTACCGTTGCTGTTTTGTGATCAAAGCTCTTGTTCAAGGGAATAACAACACTGTTTAAGGTTAATCCAATGTCTCTTAGTCACTTTAGAATTGTTCCTGATAATCTATCATTACTTTCATGGCAGCAGAGTAGGTATAAAGTTTCGCAGTCCCAAGCTAATGCTGTCTCACGTGCTGTTTACGCAAACCTCTCTCTACTTGACGTAAGTGTTTAGTGGGACTTACTAACTGTCACTCGATTATATTGCCTCTAACGGTTCATAAAAGGTGTCAATCAGCCAAATCGACCAATGGGTTCCAAAGATATGATCCTGCATAGTATAAACTACACCCGCTCTGGCTCCATTACGCAGCCAGAAGGGAGAGCTTCACCACAAAGCAGGTGCTAGAGATGCTAGCTGACGATAGCGGGGCTATGATCATACCAGATGACTATTCGTCGGACGATGAAGATCTCCTCCAGCCAGACCTGGATCCGGATAGTAGTGACTCGGATGTTTATCTTCCACCACGGGAAAGGTATGTAATCTCTCTGTTTTTATATATTACTTATGTGTTTGGTGGAACTGCGTCACAGTGCTAGCTTAGCCAAGAAGCTACAGGAATGATTAGGAAAAATGCTAAATAGTGTTACTTGTCTTTTTGGAGTTACATTTTCGAAATGAATGGCCAGTGAAGATGGTGGAGATGAGGAGGTGTCGGCGTTCTGGCGAATTTACTCGGAAGGCTTCAGTAGAAGCTGCTGGGAGTCCCAGCAGCTTCTACTGAAGCCAGTCCCCAACTCCGGGGACCTTCGGCCGGGGACTTTGGGCGGCAGTATACGCCGTGAAGTGGTTTGCGGCCTGCCAGTAAACCCAAAGCAGAAGAAGAAGAAGTGACGTCAGCGGCTTCATTTGCCTAATCCACCCCAGGGACTTTTTCCGGTGTGAACGCGATCTGTACTTAGTTCATGCGAACTAAAGAGTTCGTATGAACTAAGTTCGCATGAACCTTTGTGGGAAAAGTACCGCAGTGTGAATGCGCCTAGTGTTAGCTTAGCCAACAGGAATGATTAGCCAAAATGCTAAATAGTGTTACTTGTCTTTTTGAGTTACATTTTCTAAATGAATGGCCAGTGAATGAATATATACATGTGTTTACTTATTTATTTGGTGTCATATTATTAATTTATAGTCCAATATTATCCTATAAGTATAAGCCAGTGAATTAATCGAATCTCTTTGTTTTTCCACATTTGTTAGATGGGGTGTGACCCCAGCAGGACAAAGCCTCACACCCAGAAGACTTTCAGGGAGCAGCTTGCTGCAGAATTGTTGGAGTTTGCTGAAGGCCCTGCTGAAGGCCCTGCACCTCCACCACCCCCTCCTCCACCACCCCCTCCTCCACCACTCACATGCATGCCCGAGTATTATGGGAATATGCCACCAAGGTCAGGAAGAACTGCAGGAGGTGGCTAGATGCTGGACTCAAAAGGGTGAAGACACCTGTGTACTGCAGGAAGTGCCAGGTCCCTCTGTGCTTCACTGTCAAAAAGAACTGTTTCAGGGAGTGGCACGACCTAAATACTGGAACATTCAGATAGGTATAAAGTTCAGGTAGGAATAACGTTTTGCGAGTGTTTATTTAAAAAAAAGTACTTGTTGTTTTTATATACCTAGTGTAATTTTATTGTATAGTACATTGGTAAAAAAATAGTTTTTACATGCCTATAGTGTGTTGGTAAAATGTTTGAAATAAATCTGCCCCAGTTGGAGTCAAATGTCACTTATGTTTCCGTTTTTTTTATTGTGCAAGTACACTTACACACAATGACCTACAGTGTAGTTTATTGTATAGTGCGTTGGTACATACACACACATCCCCACACAGCTACACACACCTACACATACCCACACAGCTACACATACACACCTACACATACACACCTACACTTACAGACACCTAGTACACACACTCAACAATACATATATATATATTTTTTTTTAATATTTGTTGTTGTTGTTTTGGGTGGAATGAATACCTATAGTGATGATTCAATGTAATACAATGATTTGTATAGTCTGGTACCTGAAAAAGGTCAAATGTGCCCAAAGCTTATTCCGCCTGGACTTTATTTTCATAAACCTCTCTAAAAAGGTAAAATGTCACTTGTTTTGCCTAAATCTTGATACAGGGTACTTATTATGTTATACTTTGGATTCCTAAAGCTTTTAGGCTACTAACCCATCATTCAAGGTTGGTCTTCACTATAAGTAATGGGTTTTCTTTAGGCGGAGACAGGAATTTACATTTTTTTGCTATGTTCCATCTGAATTTACTCTGACACAGAACAATCTATATTGATTCTGACACTTCTACATCCAACTCACAGATGTAACCTTGCTTTGATAACAACAATTATTCATATAAACCTTTTAGAAGTGAAGTTATGGTCATTTGTTCTGGGAATGTCATTTTCGAGCCTGAAACCTGAAAAACAGGCTCGGGGATTAACAGGTTAAGGCTCCTCCAGACAGCCTCCGCGATAATCGATCGTCGACAAGCCTTTACAGAAATGTGTTTTCCTTCGAGACGGCGAGCCCACATACGTTTCCCGGTCGCTGCCGGAAGACCTGGGAGTCCGGGACGCGCACGTTTCAGAAATTACGAACGGCTCATTTAGGAGGACACGCGCGCATCTGCTTGACGCCGGGACGACCGGCGACCCTCCCCTACAGGCGCTCGGACGCGAAGGCCCGCCCACAACTGCGTGCACGTCTGTGACCGCAGTTTTAATTCTATATGTTATTCTGTAGATTGTGTACATTACTTTCCACTTCACTGCTTGTTGCACCTGGTTAGAAGCTAAACTGCATTTCGTTGTCTCAGTACCTGTAATATGTGCAATAACAATAAAGTTTCTCTTTAAGTTAAACCAAATCATTAAAATAAAATCTATTGTAATGTACTGATTTGGTTTAACCTTATTTATTGAATACATCATTTAAAATGGCAAGATTAAATCAATTTCCGCCATTGCAAACCAGCCAGTCAAGCCGACTCCGAGTCCGAGCTGTCCGACTTAAGACGAGCTTTTTGACACCTCCCCCGGCTGCGATCGGCTACTCTCGTCTACTTTCGAGGCGAGCCGCGCGGAGGGGTAGGGTGTAGGGGGCGGTTTGTGAATGGGCCTTCCTCTCCACGGGCTGCGGAAGCGAAATGCTTGATGGGAAACGACTCGCTGGTATCTTGAGCTGAGCGCTCATTGGTGGTTTTTACCCCGTGCTGCTGATGAAACTCTCCAATTGGCTCGGCACAAGTTTGTTGTTGTTTTGTGTCAGTTTTACGTCGCCACCTTTATATATACAGTCTATGGTCGCCACATTCATTCCCATTTTTCATCATTGTTCCACAATGTTTATCATCATGAAATTAATATCTATATATTTTATACTATACTTGCACTGCTTACCGTTTTCATACTTTATATATCTTAGCATATTCCAGCATATTCATACACACTGTTCATACTGCTCACAGGCTGATATCTAGTGTATTCATACCCCTCACTGTTTATTCATCATTCAATTCATTCTATATTTTATTCTGTCTATTGTGTACATTACTTTTTACTTTACTGCTTGTTGCACCTGGTTAGAAGCTAAACTGCATTTCGTTGTCTCAGTACCTGTAATATGTGCAATAACAATAAAGTTGAATCTAATCTTGAGCAGGAACAAATGTATTTACTTAGTACATATCTGACATTAACGATTAAACACGTGTGCATTCTTTATAAATGCAAACCGAGTCAAGCCGACTCCGGAGGTGGCGGTATGCAGCTTAAAGTTGTTTGCGATCTGCCAAAAAACCGAGAGAAGAAGAAGAAGAAGAAGAAGAAGAAGAAGAAGAAGAAGAAGAAGAAGAAGAAGAAGAAGAAGAAGAAGAAGAAGAAGAAGCCGACTCCGAGCGGTCCGACTTCAGGCGAGCTTTTTGAGACCTCCCCCGGCTGCGATCGGCTATTCTCGTCTACTTTCGAGGCGAGTCGCAACGCGTCTCAAACAAGCCTAGCTCTAGGGCTCTGGGTTGTCTACCCATTCAAATGCAAACCACTCACATTAGGATGGATTGACACAGGATTAACTGGCTACTGGCACTATGTCTGTAAGGTAAAAATAGACAGTCAAGAGTGTAAGAACTGCGAAAAAAATGTGGAGCATATGATATTGCGATGTATGAAACAGAGAGTTGATAAGCTCAGTGGAACCGAAGGCAAGGGGTTGAGATCTACCAGAAATGAACTTTTCAATTCTTTGGGTAAAACAGGGCTGATAAGAAGATTTTAAAATAGTTTAAACATGGTTGTAAAATGTAAAACAATGTTCACTTCTTAAATTCTTCAAATCGGCCTCTAGAGGACAGTAAGCTCACATCATATCTCTCACCATCAACACAAATACAATTTAAATGACACAAAACAAACAAATCTGGCAATTGTCATCTTAATTGTTTGCATGCAACAAGATAATTGCTAGGGAGACTTGTCATGCAAATCAATATGATGGCAAATTGATTCATAATACAAGCTGGGTCAACCTTTTTGTACAAATCTGTTCTTGCGTACAATTCTTTCTTTTTTCACAAGTATTTTTATTAGGCCATCAATCTTAAAACATATACAAACTGTTGACATAAGATCACCCGTCTCAGTCCTTCAACCACGACTGAGAAGATGGAGGTTTCTGGTCCTTCCACTGCAGTAAAATACGTCTGCGGGCTACAAGTGAAGCAAAAGCAATAACATTACTCTCCTTGTTAGTGAAACTAGACAATTCCTCAGGGACACCAACAATAGAAATTGAAGGGCTAGGAACCACCGGCTTATTGAAGGCCTTCGGGAGTGTATCATAAAAAGAGGACCGGAATGAACCCAGCTTTGGACAGGAGAAAAACATGTGTGTGTGGTTGGCCGGAGAGAGAGAGCATCTATCACACATCTCACTTGTGTCAAACAGTTTGCTGAGTCTAACTTTGGTCAGGTGTGATCTGTGTAGGACCTTAAACTGTATCAGTGTCAGTCTGGCGCAAGATGAAGTAGAGTTGACTCTGTCTAGGGCCCCCTGCCACCATTCATCTGAAAAGGTAGCCCCAAGCTCCTTCTCCCAGATGTTCCTAGTCGCTAAAGGAGATGATAATGCTGATAAGATTAACTTCCCCACGGCTGAAATTACTCCACGTACAGGGGTCAATAGAATTGTATCAATGAGAGAATTAGGTGGTTGATGAGGAAAATTGGGGAAGTTACAACGAGCAAAGTCTCGGATTTGAAAATATCTAAATAACTGAGAATTTGGAAGGTCAAATTTAGTCTTGAGAATATCAAAAGAGACAAAAATGTTATCAACAAAAAGTTGTTTGAAACCAACCCTTTCTCCTTCCACAAAGAGAAAACTGGGTCAAGAGATGAAGGAAGAAAAATATGATTATTACAAATGGGCATTAGCAGGGAAAGGGAAACAATTTTAAAGTGGCGTCTAAATTGCCTCCAAATCTTTACAGTAGATTGTACAATTGGGTTGGATACGCATTTAGCAGGATATGATTTTAGGGGGGCACAAATTAACGACGATAAAGAGATAGAGCCACAAGTCCGCGCTTCCATCTGGCACCAGTCTGTAATGGGGGAGTTGTGCCAAGTGTGAATCTTTTGAATATTGGCCGCCCAATAGTATGCCAGAAGGTTAGGTAGAGCAAGGCCACCATCTTCTTTAGCCCTTTGTAGGACAGAATATTTTACCCTTGGGGTCTTTTCTGCCCAAATAAAAGATGAAATAGTCTTGTCTAAGTCCTTAAAAAAAGATTTGGGGAGGAATAATGGTAAACATTGAAAAAGGAATGAGAATCTGGGAAGCACATTCATTTTGATTGAATTGATTCTACTTACAATCGACAGAGGGAGAGAGTTCCAGCGCTGTAGGTCAGATTTAACCTCCTTCACCAACTTCAAAACGTTATGCTTATGAAGTGAGCAGAGCTATTTAATAGAAGAGTTACGACATCTCCGTTCACTCCAATGGACCACTTTTTTACAGCAATGGCGGATCGTGGAGCCTCTCAATCGTTCCCCGGAAGTTAGCGCCAAGGCTGGCAGAGCTGTGGAGTTGCAGCATAATACACCGTTCGTGACGGACTTTTAAAGGTAAGAAGAAGTTTAAAGATTTATATTGCGGATATTATCAGTACATCTGATTCAAATGAACATGTGTATTCAAGGATGTCAGTGGATTATCCCTAAATTAGTAGATTTAGGGAACGTTTACAGATAACAGATTAAGCTAGCATACCGAAGCAAGTTAGCAACACACGTTGAACAGCCTTTTAATTATAAATTCCGTTCTCTTAATGTCATTTCGTCCAACATGTTGAATTAGAGAAGAGGGGCTTCTAAACGGGATTGTATGCGGGGGTGGAGGGAGTTAAATATTAGATAAATATAACTTTGCTGCATGTAAGAGTGAGAGTTTTTAGCAGAGCCATATTGTGTCCTTGTGATTATTACCTGCCTGTATAATGTTGCAGCTCAGCTGATTCTGGATTGATGGCAAAGGGAGAGGGACTTAAGTGAGAGTGAAAACACAAGGTAAGTTTAATACTACTGTTTTATATAAGTAAACACCTTATCTCCCCAAGGCATTTCCCATCCAATAGGTGTGCTGTGTGTGTATAACCCTTTCTCCTGTATGTTACTCCCTCTTTCAGCACAAGAACCAGAGGGGGATTCAATGGAGCCTGAATACCTGCACTGAGACCCTCACCCTGCACCCTGAGTCTCAACTCTCAGTGTTTTTCAAGCCTTTCCCTGTTTTTTTGTATTAAACAAAACATTAAGCTTTCCCAATGGTGTGGTTTTCGTTTTGTGAAAAAGTGCAAATGCAGTGTTTGTATATAATTACATCACATATTGTGTTGCTGTTGGTCGTGAAATTGATCCTGCTGACTTGAGCCAGCCATTTTTTCCTCCGCTCTGTGTCAGTGGGGAAGCCGTACATTCGTACTCCTTTCTCTGAGCGATTTGAGCATCCCCAGGCAGCACATCAAACCATGGTGGCTACTAGGAGGCAGCACAGCAAACCAGGACAACACGGAGGAAAAGGCACCGACAAACTGCATGATATGCTATTCAATGTTTATTGAATTCCATGTATTTGCAATGGATGTTCCTAAAACAACACATTTAACATCATCATTATCATCATATGCTGCTAGTCCTGCTGCTGCTGCTAGTCCTTTGATAGTCACCTGTCGGTCTCCTGTCCTTTCTGAAAGCCATAAAGATGACATTAGTCATTTAGATAACTTGTGTCCTCAATTACCATGGGATTACTGAAACTACCATGAATTTAAGAAAATGGTAGAAATGAATCCAATCTGAATTTTAAAGCATTACTTTAGATCCCCTCCCTCTAAATGTATCAATAAACATTAGAAAGTGATGCTCCTAACTACTATACAAGTTTAAGAAGATAATATTGGTTTGAAAGAATTCAAAGCTATAAATAAACAGCAACAGGCTCTTTAACCAAGGCACTGTTAGTAACATGTAAACTAGTTGTTCACACTAATCCTAATATTATCACTTAATATTAGCAAATTCGATTTTATTTTTTAAAACATATTGATGTAAATACATACACATATCGATTTGTTGTATAAATATTGCAAATCAAAACCTTTATTCACTAATAATTAACAAAAATCGTAGTTCTATCTCCTGTTATCAATGCATTCACATTGCCCGCCATGAACTTCCGGGGAACGATCCTCGTCTACATGAACCACGTGACGATAACCGTTTTTGGACTTCCGGTGTCGTAACTCTTCTATCTATATGGCGCTGGAAGTGAGGGGAGACTATGCTAAATATTAATGCCCAGGTACCGGAAACCAGAGGAGGCCAAATGAAAAGGCAGACTCTGGGCCGGAATCTGTTTTGCCGCAAGATTAAGAGGGAAGCATTCGCTCTTACTGATGTTCAACTTGTATCCCGAAAAGGAACCAAACGTTTATAAAACGTCAAGAATCCCATTAATACTGGCCGTAGGGTTCGAGACATAGAGCAGCAAATCATCTGCGTACAGCGAAACCCTGTGTTCAACCCCATTCCTATAGATACCTGTAAAAGCTGGTGAGTTTCTGAGAACGATGGAAAGTGGCTCGATTGCAATTGCAAACAGTAAAGGCGACAGGGGACAGCCTTGGCGGAAACCGCGTTGTAAGGGGAAACATTTGGATTGAGTGGAGTTGGTAGTCACACTAGCTGTAGGAGCACTATACAATAATTGAATCCATGAAATATATCTTTGACCAAAACCAAACTTGTCAAGAGCTGAAAATAAATAACCCCACTCCACTCGGTCAAAAGCCTTCTCCGCATCCATAGAGATTACCATTTCAGCCTCTTGTGTGCTAGACTTAGACATTATAATATTAAGGAGGCGACGAATATTTGAGGACAACTGTCTACCCCTTATGAAGCCAGTTTGATTACCCGAAATAATATTTGGTAGACAGGGGTCCAGACGGCTAGCCAGGGTCTTAGCTAATAGCTTTATGTCAGAGTTGAGCAAACTAATAGGTCTCCAGCTGCTACATTCTGCTGGATCTTTGTTTTTTTTTGGAATGAGTGAAATTGATGCTTGAGTTACGGATGGAGGAAGGGAACCACGCTCTAAGGAGTCGTTGAACATGTCCAATAGCAAGGGAGCCAGTTGATCAGAGAATTTCTTTAAAAAGTCAGCTGGGAAGCCGTCCGGGCCCGGTGCCTTGCCATTCTGTATTAATCTGAGACTGTCTGTAACCTCCTTTAAACTGAGTGGAGCATCTAGATTCCTTTTACTTGTTTCGTTGATCGTAGGGAAGTCCAAATTATCCAAAAATTGTTTCATTAAGATGTTGTCAGGTGGAGCCTCTGATTGGTAAAGATTAGAATAGTACGAAGCGAAAACATTATTTATCTCTTTTGGGTCTGTAACTATTGTATGGGGGGATTTGCGAATTTGTGTAATAAAACGTGAGGCAGATTGACGCTTTAGTTGTAACGCTAGCAGTCGGCTGGCCTTGTCCCCATATTCATAATAGGTACTCTTTGTGCGCCTTAAAACAAACTCTGCTTTGTTTGTGGAAATAAGATCAAATTCAGTTTGGAGCTTGAGTCTCTCTGTCTGAAGAGCGGGACTAGGAGAAGAGGGGTTCTGTCTGTCAATTTATAGAATTGCTTCAATCAGCTCAAGTTGTCTCTGTATTTGCTGCTTATGTTCCCTGGCACTGTAAGAGATAATCTCACCGCGAATTACCGCTTTACAGGTTTCCCACAGGAGGGAAGGAGAAGTCGAGTCAGATTTGTTATTTAGGATAAAGAGCCTAATTTTCTCAGAAATATATTCGCAGAATTTATTAGAAGATAATAACCCAGTATTCAATCTCCAATTTGAGCGCTGTCCACTTTTAGGAAGCAATTCCAAGTCTAATAAAAGGGGGGCATGGTCTGATATGACTGAATATTCACATAATTTCACTGAAGGAAGGAGTATTTTGTCTAAAAAAAAATAATCAATGCGAGAATATGTTTGATGAACATGGGAGTAGAATGAAAACTCTTTTGCTGTTGGGTGGCTGAATCTCCACGTATCCACACAACCGATTTGGTCAACCAGATCTCACCAGAATGCGTGACTCCACCACGACTCCTTTACACCACAATGCGTGGTGGTGTCACGAACTTTGTTACATTTACGTGTCGGCACCACGCAAACAACCCCAATGTAAAGTGAATGAGGCTCTTTTGTCGTGGTGCACACACGCATTTCTACAACGTCCCGCAGTGAGCTTTTATTCTATACAACGTTTTTAAAATCTACTTTATAGCTTGTAGTAACTCACGGGAGGCTTCTTTTATTTTATTTGTATTCATAATCATTTTTATTTTTCGACAGAATGTATTATGGTGCATTAGTTACGAATTTTTGTTCTCAAAAAACAGTGCATTGTGTGTAATACAACTGTGATTTGTATTACATTAGTTAGTTTTTAAGGAAGGCCAGAGCTTCAGCTGTGTCCAATAGATTGTTCCCTTTAGTTAACGTTTTTTAAAAGAACATTATATTCCGATTTGATCATGTCCCCTTTATTGTATTACGGAGAGCAATGTGAGCATCCATTTCCATTGGATAATGCAGGATTTTAAACCCGGAAGTAAGTATTCTCTGTCGATTGATTTTACAGTGCTATCTGCACTACTCATCAACTAAAAAACACCAGATTATCCTTGTTGATTACACAACATTGATTGGTTTAAATTGTGTACAATGCTTTTGTAATTTTCCCCTTCGATTCGGAGAAACAAACATTTGTTCAGTTTAGGATGGCCGAAGACACTACACTACCCAGAATCCTCAGCTATCGTTTGGGACTACACCATGTGCTTTGCTTGACAATGGTGACATTTACGCTGAGCGACAAACAGCATTTTGAAATGGAATGAAACCCATCGACGGCACACTATTCAAAACAGGAATCGAACGTCTCCTACCCCCCCCCCCCCCCCCTTAGGTCACAGGCTCCTCCAACAGTGCAACACAATAAAACAGATAAACAGAAAAAATAGTGCAAGTCAATACAAAAAGAAAAAAAGTGAAATAGTGCAATAAGAGTCTATACAAGTGATTGGAATATATGATATATTAGACAAATCATTGTAGTAGCAGCCAGATGAATGTTATGGATGTTATTTCAAAGTTCAGGTGTTTAATAGTCTTATGGCCTGTGGGATGAAACTGTCCCTGAGTCTGGTGGTTTTGGTCCGGATGTAAGATAAGATAAGATAAGATAAGATGGTACTTTATTGATCCCAATTTGGGACATTGTTTTTGTTGCAGCAGCATAAAAGACAAGGCATTTTACAATAAAACAAAACCACAAATAAACAAGAATAGAAAGAAAAGAAAAGAAAATAGAAAATATACGTGTTGAAATAAAAAATATACATGTAGATATTATATATGCAAATATACATATTCAAAAATATATGACAATGGAATATGGAATATAAAATATTGAACAGATTATATATGTGTACAATGTACAGCGAGGTTGTATTAGAGAAACTATGGAGCAGAGAGGGATTGGCCACCCCTGGTCTAGTCATTGTTGGTGATTTTAACATCCATGTTGACAACCCCCAGGACAGAGGGGCAAAATAACTGTTTTGTGTTCTTGATAACTATGGACTGACTCAGCATGTGACAGAGCCCACGCACAATAAGGGGCACACTCTGGACCTAATTATCTCAAAGGGTCTGAATATCTCTAAGGTTGTGGTGACTGATTTTGCACTCTCTGATCATTCCTGTGTGTTCTTTGAGAGCTCTATTTCTGTTCACAAAAATGTTCAAAAAGAGGTAACCACAAAGCGATATTTAACTGAAAATACTAGGGAAATGTTTACTCAGAATTTTTCTTCCACACTTGCCCCTGCTAACATCTCAGTAAATGAGCTAGTAGATCATTTTAATTCAACAATTCAAAATGTTATAGATGCCATTGCTCCAACTAAGGTAAAGGAAGTGACTGGGAAGAAAATATCTCCATGGAGAAAGGCCATGAGAGCAGAAAAAAGAGACTGTCGAAAAGCTGAACGTAGGTGGCGAAAAACAAATCTCCAGGTTCACTTTGAAATCTATAAAGAGAGACTTGGCCTTTATAATTTGGAATTGAAAAACGCACTTCCAGCCAGAGGTGATTTATTGTACAGAGCTATTGCAGTGGGCAGGAATGTGTTCCTGTATCGGTCCTTGTGACAGCGGAGCTGCAGCAGTCTGTTGGAGAAGGAGCTCCGTTGACTGTCCAGCTGCAGGTGGAGAGGATGGGTGGGTTATCCATCATGGACAACAGCCTGTTCAGTGTCCTCCTCTCCACCACAGCTTCAAAGGGGTCCAGCTTGATGCCGATGACAGACCCAGCTTTCCGGATCACTTTATTGATCCTGCTGGTGTCACCGGCTCTGATGCTGCCCCCCCCAGGAGACCCAGCAAAGAAGAGTGCACTGGCCACAACAGACTAGAAGATCTCCAGCATCTTGCTGCACACGTGGAAGGATCTCAGCTTCCTCAGAAAATAGAGTCTGCTCATCCCCTTCTTGTACACAGCGTCAGTGTTGATCCTCCAGTTCAGCCCATAAGTGCACTCCCAGGTACTATAGTCCTCCACAACAGCCACATCCTCTCCTAGAATGCGGCTGTTGTGCCAGATGGCAGCAGACAGAACAGTTTGTGGCTGGGGCGATGGGGGTCGTTTATAATCCTGAGGGCGTTCTTTAAGGTTAACCAGGTATTTTTACTCCACTACATTTATTTTAGTTACTTTACAGATTCTGATTAATGATGTGAAATATAAACAACCCTTAAATCAGACTTTAGTTACACCTGAGTACAATTCAGGGAAGGTGATTGTCAAGTGCCAACAATCAGGAGAGATATTTGATTGGAGGACTGGCTTATCTAAAGCCAGTTGAGTAGCACTTAAATGTTTTTGCTCTATGAAGCCTGATGTACTTTATGATTCTGTTTTCTTCAAGCTTGTATTTTGTTGGTCGAACGCACTTATTGTAAGTCGCTTTGGATAAAAGCGTCAGCTAAATGCAATGTAATGTAATGATTGTTGGTGCTTGAGAAGACTAAATATTTATCTGCAGATCCCTATAAAGTATATACATTACTCGTTATTCTCTACAAATAGTTAATTAAAAACTGTATATAATTGCTATTTTGGACATCCCTTTTCAAGTTTTCAATATTACTCTAAACGTGTAATAACGTGCTTTAACCAGTAGGTGGTTTGGGTTAAAAATCTGTCAAGTTGACAGTGTTAACAAAATAAAATATACTGCTGTTTCTGGTTTAGTTTACGACGGATATATTTAGTTATTGTTTTGATATTTGTAACACAAAAGCGATGGAAAAACCCCACAGCAACACAGAAAAGATGGTCTTAACATGAGTAGTTAATAAAAAACAATAATATCAAAACAAATTATTACTACTAACTTTATTGTGAAATTAAAACAGAACGGTAAAAGAATAGTTTCCGGTCTATTCTGAGCCAGATCTCTGTAGATAAATACAAATACAGAACTACGACAGATGTGTAATATTTAATGCAGCCAAACCATTTATTACAATGCATTCATGTGATGACTTTCAAAGAGTAAAGCATGCACTGCTGAATAAAGTATGATTTATCTTTTACGAAACGTTTTTTTTCATATGGAATGCAGTCAACCAATCACAGAGCTTGAGGCAACGCAGACAATAGCTGAGGATTCTCGGTAGTGTAGTGTCTTCGGCCATCCTAAACTGAACAAATATTTGTTTCTCCGAATCAAAGGGGAAAATTACAAAAGCATTGTACACAATTTAAACCAAACAATGTTGTGTAATCAACAAGGATAATCTGGTGTTTTTGAGTTGATGAGTCGTGCAGATATCACTGTAAAATCAATCGACAGTAAAGAGTATACTTACTTCCGGGTGTAAAATCCTGCGTTATCCAATGGGAATGGACGCTCACATTTCTCTCCGTAATACAATAAAGGGGACATTATCAAATCGGAATATAATGTTCTTTTAAAAAACGTTAACTAAAGGGAACAATCTATTTGACACAGCTGAAGCTCTGGCCTTCCTTAAAAACTAACTAATTTAATAAAAATCACAGTTGTATTACACACAATGCACTGTTTTTTGAGACCAAAAAATCATAAATAATGCACCATAATACATTCTGACAAAAAATAAAAATTATTATGAATACAAATAAAATAAAAGAAGCCTCCCGCGAGTTACTACAAGCTATAAAGTAGATTTTAAAAACGTTTTATAGTATAAAAGCTCACTGCAGGACGTTGTAGAAATGCGTGTGTGCACCACGACAAAAGAGCCTCATTCACTTTACATTGGGGTTGTTTGCGTGGTGCCGACACGTAAATGTAACAAAGTTCGTGACTCCACCACGCATTGTGGTGTAAAGGAGTCGTGGTGGAGTCACGCATTCTGGTGAGATCAGGTTGCATCAAACACACAGTCACTGATACCGCTTGTTTCAGTTTTTTGTTTTCTGGAGACAAGATTTCAACCACGTCACTGATGCATTATTGTGGCATTGGAATATATATTTTTTAAATCCTCTGGAGCAGAGAGAGGAGCTGTGGATTATTGTTATTGATTAATGCATCAGTGTTTCTTAGGGTCAAAAACACTAAACTCACAACTTAAAATGAAAGCGTTTAGTTTATTTAATAAAAGAGCACATGTTCAATGTGAAAAGTGACAGTAGTCATAGATTATTTGCAATTTAGTGCTACATATATATTTAAAAAAATAAAATAATATATATATTTTTTTTTTTAAAACACCCCCTCCAAGACAATGGTAGGGGAAACACTGGATAGTGTTTAATCAACGATAGGTTCCCCCCCTCAAAGGTGATTGGTTCACTACATCGCAGGTATTATTGTGATTGGCTCTTGGGCCACATCAAAATTAGACGCGCTGTCATCCTCTCATACTGACACCTGACACCACACATACACACGTAGGGAGAGCCGGGACGAAAGTAACGCGGGACCAAAGTAACGGAGCGATTTGATCCGAGCCCAAACAACTTTGATCGGCCAAATTACGTCAGAATTATCAGCATTCAATACTTAACAGACCTACTAAATATCAGGTTTAACTGTCAGGAGTAGCTAGTGTTGTCAAGATACCAACGTTTTGGTTGCCTTATCTTTCTTACAGTGCAGACGCTTTTCTGCTTGCTCCTGCCTCTGCTTACTTTTTATGCTGATTTTCCTATTCTTATTCTCTGAAAACTTCGAGCAGCGGCTCCTGGACATTAACCGATCACTGGGACAGTTCATCTTCGTAAATAGACGGAGGTTTTCAGCCATATTTCAACATTTTTACGACGACCCCAGTCTTACAGTAGCGTGGCCTAGCAACAGCTAAAGCCTGGTAGGCTACTGCATGCTATTTAGCTTAAGCTAGTTGGTAGAAAAATGCCTCCGTTCTCTACAGATGACTTCCACAAACTTCTACAGAAGATAGTTGTGCTGGAAATGAAAATGCAACGGTTGGAAGTTAACGTGGAAGTGAATGGACTATGTTGTGGGAATGACACCACTTTACCAGTGTTGCAAAATAGTGGAAAAGGGTATGCTAACTCACAGCTAGTTAGCAGCTACAAGGATTCCAAGGAACAGGAGGGCTGTGTACCGGGTAATAAATCTACAAGTGGTAGTCCTCCCTGGAACTCTCTGGGTGCAAAGCCGAAGAGTAAATCATTTCCATGGGATTTGGGAGGACGGATAACAGGCAGAGCCCAACACTCAGAAATATGTGATGCGACCGGCTGGCCTGCATTGTTATCACCCAGGAAGAGTGCCTCTTCAACCCCTAAACAGCAGTGGACAGCTGCTAAAGGGAGAACTACAAACAATCCTCCTAAACCACCAAGTGTGCCAATCCAGAAGAGATACGCTCCGCTGACCGAGAGCCGGAGATCTCTTTCTGATGACCTGGATAACCCGTCCTCTTCACACAGCAGGGTAAGGACCAATAGCTACTACAAAAGTAAAAGACTAGAGGGAAAGCTAACGACTGGGCCTGAAACTCTGATTGTGGGTGCTGTAAGAGATGTAAAAGGTCTGTGTAGTAAGAACAACATCAAAGTACTCTGTTTTCCCAAGGATACGGTCTCTGACTTGGCTGAGAAGATCCTGCATATTGGGGCTGAACATCCGACTGTGAAGAATGTGGTTCTGCACATTGGAACAAATGATGTTGTGAAACAAGAGTCAGAAGTGCTGAAAAAAGACTTTAAATGTCTGTTGGAAACTGCCAGCTCTCTAAATGCAGAGGTGTTCATCAGTGGCCCTCTACCGCCAGTCAGAAGAGGAGTGGAGAGATTCAGCAGATTGTTTGCACTGAACACCTGGCTTTCAACTGCCTGTACTGACCATTCTGTGCATTTTATTGACAATTTTAACTTTTTCTGGGATTGCAGACATCTTTTCAAGGCAAATGGAGTTTGCCTGAACAAGTCAGGAGTGAAATTGTTTATCTCTAACATATTCAACTGCCTGCGTCATCAATCTGTTCCCTCTGCCAAGGACAAGCGGCAAGAGGAATCAAAACAGGAGATAGACACAACACATCGCGCAGAAAACCCTGAAGAAGTATCACTGCACCCGCCTGAGGAATGTTCTGATTATGGGAGACATATGAGACACACGGAGGAGTCCCCACCGCCCGTCACCCCCCCCCCTATCAACGCCTTTGAGGATACTCCATTCACCCTTTCACCCACGCCCACCATCCTGGAGATCGTTGAACACATGAAGGAGATACAGAGGGCTGGCACCGATTCCTTCCTGGATTTCAAAGACCAAACTAAGGCGTTACGCAGGGCTGGCAGCATGTCCTTTACCCCCGCCCCTCAACGACGCCCACCAAAATCACCGAAGCAGAGATGCGCACCATCTCTCCCGGCTTCATCACCATGCCTACCACAATCATCCAAACCAAAACAATCTGCAAACTGATATCTGCTGGGTCCAGGCTCAAGGGCGTATGGCACTCTCAACTCTTTCCAGGACATGCCAGGGCCCTGCCTGCCAGTAGCTTTGCCGATATCTGTGTTGATAGGTAATAGATTAAGAGCGGTAAATCATCTTAGATACAGGAAGCGCTCAAACGTTTGTGTGAGTTTATCTAATTTAGCAGTGATTCCATGTCAGCCACAGCTTGTTACAAAAAACATGACTGATAGTGTGTTTAACAAACTTAAACTAGCTTTATTAAATGTCAGGTCTTTGGCAGGAAAAACATTTTTAATTAATGATTTTATCACTGAGCACAATCTTGATTTTATGTTTTTAACAGAAACTTGGATTGAACAAAATAACAGTGCAGCTGTTCTTATCGAATCAACCCCTCCCAACTTTAGTTTTATGAGTCAGGAAAGAATGCATAAGAAAGGGGGTGGAGTTGCTATTCTGTTCAATGATTCCCTTCAATGCAGGAAGACATCTTATGGAAACTTTGATTATTTTGAATATGTGGCCCTTCAGCTGAAATGCTCCTCTCGAGCTCTGTTCCTAAATATCTATAGGCCACCCAAATACTGTGCAAGCTTTTTTGATGACCTTACTGAACTGCTGTCTATAGTGTGTATTGACTTTGACCGTCTAGTCATTGTTGGTGATTTTAACATCCATGTTGACAACCCCCAGGACAGAGGGGCTAAAGAACTGTTTTGTGTTCTTGATAGCTATGGACTGACTCAGCATGTGACGGAGCCCACGCACAATAAGGGGCACACTCTGGACTTAATTATCTCAAAGGGTCTGAATATCTCTAAGGTTGTGGTGACTGATGTTGCGCTCTCTGACCATTCCTGTGTTTTCTTTGAGAGCTCTATTTCTGTTCATACAAGTGTTCAAAAAGAGGTAACCACAAAGCGATATTTAACTGAAAATACTAGGGAAATGTTTACTCAGAATTTTTCTTCCACACTTGCCCCTGCTAACATCTCAGTAGATGAGCTAGTAGATCATTTTAATTCAAAAATTAAAAATGTTATAGATGCCATTGCTCCAACTAGGGTAAAGGAAGTGACTGGGAAGAAAATATCTCCATGGAGAAAGGCCATGACCGTTAAAACAGAAAAAAGAGAATGTCGAAAAGCTGAACGCAGGTGGCGAAAAACAAATCTCCAGGTTCACTTTGAAATTTATAAAGAGAGACTTGGCCTTTATAATTTGGAATTGAAAAACGCACGACAATCATTCTTCTCTGACATCATTACCAAAAACAAAAACAACGCACGTGCCTTGTTTGCTACCGTCGACAGACTAACTAACCCCCCAGTGTCACTAGCCTCTGAATTTCTAACCACCAGGGCGTGCAATGATTTTGCCTCCTTTTTCACTGACAAAATTCAGAAAATCAGACAAGCAGTCAGTGCCTCTGCATCAGGAACAGCAAATGTGCTGTCTCTGTGTCCACTTAACATCAATTCAGACATCATGACACAATTCCATCAGATTAATGATAAAAACCTAGAGGACATTATACAACTTCTGAAGTCCTCCTCCTGCTGCCTTGATATTATTCCAACAGGATTTTTCAAAGATGTTTTGCCTTGCATGGCCTCAGAACTACTTCATATAGTAAACAAATCTCTTCACTCAGGTATTTTTCCACAGGCCCTGAAAACTGCAGTCATTAAACCGCTCTTAAAAAAGAATAATCTAGATGCTTCAGTAATGAACAATTACAGGCCCATATCAAACCTGCCATTTCTAGGTAAGATCATTGAAAAAGTTGTTTTTCAACAGTTGAGTAATTTCTTGCATTTAAATGGTTGTTTCGATGTGTTCCAGTCAGGCTTTCGTCCAAACCACAGCACTGAGACTGCTCTTGTAAAGGTCTTTAACGACATCCACTTAAACACAGACAGTGGCAGAACTTCAGTGTTAGTATTATTAGATCTCAGTGCTGCGTTTGACACTGTTGACCACAGCATATTACTAGACCGACTGGAAAACTGGGTGGGACTTTTGGAAACAGTTCTAAATTGGTTTAAATCCTACTTAAAGGATAGAAACAACTTTGTTTCTATAGGTAAATACACATCTGAGTTGACAAATATGACATGTGGGGTTCCTCAAGGCTCCATCTTGGGGCCTCTTCTCTTTAACATCTACATGCTACCACTGGCTCAGATAATGAAGAACAACAAAATAAGTTACCATAGCTACGCAGATGACACACAAATTTACGTAACAATTTCACCAGGAGACTATGCTCCAATTCAAACACTGAGTAAGTGCATTGAACAAATCAATGACTGGATGTGTCAGAACTTTCTCCAATTAAACAAAGATAAAACTGAGGTAATGGTCTTTGGAGCCAAGGCAGAACGTTTAAAAGTTAGCGCTGAGCTTCAGTCTGCAATGTTCAAACCAACAGATAAAGCCAGGAATCTAGGTGTAGTCATGGACTCTGACCTGAGTTTCAACAGTCACATTAAAACAGTTACTAAATCAGCCTACTATCACCTAAAGAATATATCTAGGATTAAAAGACTAATGTCACAGCAGGATTTGGAAAAACTTGTCCATGCCTTTATCTTCAGTAGACTCGACTACTGCAATGGTGTCTTCACAGGTCTCACTAAAAAATCTATTAGAAAGCTGCAGCTGATTCAGAACGCCGCTGCTCGAGTCCTCACTAACACTAAGAAAGTGGACCACATCACTCCTGTTCTGAAGTCTTTACACTGGCTTCCTGTGTGTCAAAGAATAGATTTCAAAATATTGATGCTGGTTTATAAAGCACTGAATGGTTTAGGCCCAAAATACATTACTGACCTCCTGCTAAACTATGAACCATCCAGATCTCTCAGGTCTTCAGGGACTGGTCAGCTTTCTGTCCCCAGAGTCAGAACTAAACATGGTAAAGCAGCGTTCAGTTATTATGCTCCAAATATCTGGAACAAACTCCCAGAAACCTGCAGGTCCGCTGCAACTCTTACTACTTTTAAATCCAGGCTGAAGACTTTTCTTTTTGTCGCTGCTTTTAATTGAACTTTTCATATCTTAAACTCCACTGTAACTTTTATCCATGTACTTTTTCTAAACGTAATTAAACTCCATGACATTTATGAGAGGGACTGCTCGAAAGCAGAGATATTTGGAATATCTGGCATCGACGGATGAAAAATAGTGTTTTGGTAACACGGAGTGTTTTGGTAACACTTTAAAGACTTTGTTATGGAAGCAAAGCAGGGGAGGGGGTGTGTACAGCCTCCTGAGGGTCCGATTGTGGATGTCATGCGAGCAAAATATGGTGAAGAAAGTCTGTCTAAATTAAATCATATTTTGGACTGCACTGTAACTTTTATCCATGTATTTTTCCTTAATGTTTATTTTATTAGCACTGTAACTTTTATCCATGTACTTTTTCTTGTAATGTTTAATTGAACTATTCATATTTTAGACTGCACTGTAACTTTTATCCATGTATTTTTCCTTAATGTTTATTTTATTAGCTTTTCTTTTTTAATGCTTAATGTCTTTCATTTCTTTTTTGTAAAGCACTTTGAATTACCCTGCGTCGAAAAGTGCTATATAAATAAACTTGCCTTGCCTTGCCTTCGATACCAAGTCAAGAATTGCGATTCTGATTATTTTTCGATACTTTTCTTAAAAAGAGGGAAACAGTCTTAAATGTAATTATTGTGCTTTATTTCACACCAGAACCATAACACAAACGTTTAAACAATGAGAACAATAAATAAAATAAATGACAAGAATTCGTATTAAATCAAATTAATACATTTCTTACAGACAGGCCTCGTGGTGTCCGTAGGCTTGCCCTCACTGTCAGAGATATAGCTAAAATACTTCCAAATGTAGCTTCTGGCGTCTTTTTTGTCAACAAGCCGAGGCGCATCGGCAGTTGCACTCCCACTTGCAGCCATGCTTCTCGCTTTCTCACATGCTCTGGCAGCTAGCACGTGCACGAGAGAGGGGAGGCACTTGAGCGTGCTTGAGAGGGAGAGACTGCAGGCACGGCTGCAGTGCAGGGGGTGGAAGCAGAGTGCTGAACACACACGGCTCTTATTAAAACGGCGCTTTCTCACCGGAGTACTTTCCCCCGTCATTCTTAAAGTACCGATACTAATGAAACGGAGGAATCGTAACGTTTTTAACGGCAGAGTATCGCGGTATACCTTTCAAGTATCGGTACACCGTGCAACACTAGTCAGGAGTCAGTGTCTCTCCCCCAAACTCACATATAACATTCGATATAAACTGAAGAGCCGCATGAAACTAGGCAAAGAGCCGCATGTGGCTAGAGAGCCGCGGATTGGCCACCCCTGGTCTAGTCATTGTTGGTGATTTTAACATCCATGTTGACAACCCCCTGGACAGAGGGGCAACATAACTGTTTTGTGTTCTTGATAACTATGGACTGACTCAGCATGTGACAGAGCCCAAGCACACTATGGACCTAATTATCTCAAAGGGTCTGAATATCTCTAAGGTTGTGGTGACTGATGTTGCACTCTCTGATCATTCCTGTGTGTTCTTTGAGAGCTCTATTTCTGTTCACAAAAATGTTCAAAAAGAGGTAAACACAAAGCGATATTTAACTGAAAATACTAGGGAAATGTTTACTCAGAATTTTTCTTCCACACTTGCCCCTGCTAACATCTCAGTAAATGAGCTAGTAGATCATTTTAATTCAACAATTCAAAATGTTATAGATGCCATTGCTCCAACTAAGGTAAAGGAAGTGACTGGGAAGAAAATATTTCCATGGAGAAAGGCCATGACCGTGAGAGCAGAAAAAAGAGACTGTCGAAAAGCTGAACGTAGGTGGCGAAAAACAAATCTCCAGGTTCACTTTGAAATCTATAAAGAGAGACTTGGCCTTTATAATTTGGAATTGAAAAACGCACGACAGTCTTTCTTCTCTGACATCATTACCAAAAACAAAAACAATGCACGTGCCTTGTTTGCTACCGTCGACAGACTAACTAACCCCCCAGTGTCAGTAGTCTCTGAATTTCTATCCACCAGGGCATGCAATGATTTTTTCACTGACAAAATTCAGAAAATCAGACAAGCAGTCAGTGCCTCTGCATCAGGAACAGCACATGTGTTGTCCCTATGTCCACCTAATATCAATTCAAACACCATGACACAATTCCATCAGATTAATGATAAAAACCTAGAGGACATTATACAACTTCTGAAATCCTCCTCCTGCTGCCATGATATTATTCCAACAGGATTTTTCAAAGATGTTTTTCGTTGCATGGCCTCAGATCTACTTCATATAGGTGTAGTCATGGACTCTGACCTGAGTTTCAACAGTCACATTAAAACAGTTACTAAATCAGCCTACTATCACCGAAAGAATATATCTAGGATTAAAAGACTAATGTCACAGCAGGATTTGGAAAAACTTGTCCATGCTTTTATCTTCAGTAGACCCAACTACTGCAATGGTGTCATCACAGGTCTCACTAAAAAATATATTAGAAAGCTGCAGCTGATCCAGAACGCTGCTGCTCGAGTCCTCACTAACACTAAGAAAGTGGATCACATCACTCCTGTTCTGAAGTCTTTACACTGGCTTCCTGTGTGTCAAAGAATATATTTCAAAATACTGCTGCTGGTTTATAAAGCTTTGAATGGTATAGGCCCAAAATACATTTCTGACCTACTGCTAATTTATGAACCATCCAGATCTCTCAGGTCTTCAGGGACTGGTCAGCTTTCTGTCCCCAGAGTCAGAACTAAACATGGAAAAGCAGCGTTCAGTTATTATGCTCCAAATATCTGGAACAAACTCCCAGAAACCTGCAGGTCCGCTGCAACTCTGATTACTTTTAAATCCAGACTAAAGACTTTTCTTTTTGCCGCTGCTTTTAATTGAACTATTCATATCTTAAACTGCACTGTAACTTTTATCCATGTATTTTTTCATTTAATGTTTATTTTATTATCTTTTCTTTTTAATGACTGATTTGAAATGCCATTTTCTTAATGTCTTTCATTTTTTGTAAAGCACTTTGAATTGCCTTGTGTTGAAAGGTGCTATATAAATAAACTTGCCTTGCCGTGCCTTAAAAAGCTGAGGGTTAGGCTAGGTTTCTTTTACAGAAATAAGTCCTGTTTCTCACTTGAGGCCAGGAAAAGGCTAGTCACTGTGACCTTTTTACCTGTGCTGGACTATGGTGATTTGTTATATATGAATGCACCTGCCAATTACCTGAGCAAGTTAGAAGCTGCGTATCACAGTGCACTGAGATTTTTGACAAATTGTAAAGCACTTACTCATCACTGTACTCTGTATACCAAGGCGGTTTTGCCATCACTTACTGTACGGAGGCTCAGTCACTGGTACTTTTTCATTTACAAAGCCATGTTGGATAAACTACCATCTTATATCTGCTCCCTGATCTCTCGGCGAATTGAAAGTACTTATTGCCTGAGATCGCATGCTGTGGTTTTATTAAATGTGCCAAGTGCTAGGACTGTCTTAGGGAAGAAAGCTTTTAGATGTGCAGCTCCACTAACTTGGAACAGTCTGTAAAAAGAATGGAAAATTACCAAGCTAGTACCACTACATGTTTTTAAAGCTCGTTTGGATGCTACAAAATCAGATGCTGTTGGTTCCTGTACATGTGGTTAAATATGTACATTGTAATCCCTGTACATTTTGCTGTATGATGTCCTTTTGTTGTTCTGTTGTTTATGTTTGTATGTCTTCTTGTGGAACCTACTGCTGCAGGTCTCCCTTGAAAAAGAGATCATTGATCTCAATGGGATTTTACCTGGATAAATAAAGGTTTTGAATTGAATTGAATTGTCCTCGGTCATGAGGGCTACCTGACCACTTGTCCTGCTCTGGTAGAGAACGCTGTAACCTGGCTGAGAGGAGAATGATCTCACAACCTCACTGTGGGGGTCAACAATAAAGTGAAGGCTGTCGCTGATAACCTCATCAAATCTGGCCTCCAAGTTAAAGCTGTTGGGTCCTTTAGTGACAGTAGGGAGGTTGGTGTCTATGTGACAGATGCCTACAGCTTGGAAGCAGACGCTAAAGACCAGGTGGCATTTCTGAAAGCTGGAGGAGGAGTGCTGATAGCAGGTCAGGCGTGCCACTGGGCTTCAACCAAGCCAAAAGAGAACACACTGCTACAATTTCCAGGGAACAAAGTGTCTCCTGTGGCAGGGATCTACTTTAGTATTGGGAAGGTTTAGATCCTGCCTGTTTACCCTCAGATCCCATCCTCATGGATGACTTTACAGTAAGAGTATACTTTCATTCTCTTTCACCGCACATTTATAAAGGTTCTACCTTTGAAAGGGACACCTTTTATTTGAATGTTTTGCCCAACTGTCTATGATGCTATGATTAATATTGAAATTCTGATATTCTTGTATGTAACATAAAAAATCTATATATTAAATTAGGTTTATAACCATTTTACTTTATACATATTGTATGTCACTTTTGATACAAATATTATGATAATTATATCAGATAATCATAACAAAATGGTAAAATTCAAAAAGATAAATGCAAAGAAAAAAATACACTACTAACCCATGCTTAGCGTTTTCACAAGACTTTCATAGAGCAACAAAATCACCCTATTAAAAATGTTGATTGATAGACTTACCCACATGGCAATCTATGTTTCCCTTGTCCTCTTTCAAAAACAGAAACGGTAAGGATTTTGAGGATGACTTGGAGTTTTTACTCACTGGGGTTTCAGAGTTTGACCTCCAGGGTTCAGCAGTAAGTTCTGAGATTCTGGTCCACGGCTCACTTGCCTTTCCTATTGGTACCACCAAGGATGGACAGACGTTCCTGGCAGGATCCTACTATGGGCAGGGACGAGTCATTGTGGTTTCACATGAAGGATTTCTGCGACGACAGGTAGAGTTTATTTTCTACCGTTAAAAGTGAATTCAACATAGAATTTGATCTTGTAGTGAAATCATCTTAATGAAAGTATGATCTCATTCAGAACACTGTATATATGATTACTTATTTGGTTACATATTAACTTATAGCCACCAGAATCAAATTGTTTTTTGTGATTAACACATTGCTTCCTTTCTTGTGATAACTGTCTCAATACAGACACTGGCTCCGTTTTGGAACAATGCCATTCATTGGCTGGATGAAGGTCGGCAGGGGGTCGTTGGAGTAGCATCAAAACGTGCCCTCGGCCTTCTCAGAAAGTCAGGGTTAAAGTGTGAGAAGACAGAGTTCAAGGAAGGTCTGAGTGTTTTTGTGAGCCCAGCGCACAGTGATAAACATGCAAAGGAAATCCGAGAGTTTGTGGCAGAGGGAGGAGGCCTGCTGATTGGTGGACATGCCTGGAATTGGGCAGAGATACACCCTGGGCAAAACGAACTAACACATTTTCCAGATATGGCTATGCACCAGGCTTTTATCATAATGCCTGTCAAACATATTCCAGGTGATACTGTCTAAATGCTTATGCTGGCGTGATAATGTATTAGGCAATAACTTATCAGGCACAATTCAAAACTGCACATTTTAAAATGCCACACAATGAATTCTACATTGCTACGTTACAAACACAATTGCAGTCATTAATACATTAAGGAGCAATAGAATAAAGGAGTATGGGAGTCAGATTATAGATAATAATAATGTATTGGTAATTCTTAAAAGCTTATAAAATAGGCTACTGCTAAAAACGCAACAACAAGAACAACAATTGTTGTTACGCGGGGCAAGAAACTCAGGAGCTGGAGCATGTGGGTGGCCCTGGAGACATACATGCAGGTGAGAAAAAGTGACCGATATTACACCCTTGTATTCTCTCATTCATTTACACACTCAGACACCAATGAGGCAGAGCTGCCATGCAAGGCACTTTGACATGTGGACATGAATGACGATCTCCTCTTTGCTGGATTTAAAAAAAGTCTGTCTAAAGAGAAGTCAGAGCACTCAGCCTACATTTTTGATTTTGATCTTTTTTTATGAACCAATATCTAACGTTCATATCCAATAATAATTGCCATCTTAAAGTGCCACTATTTGTGTCCAGTGATTTATAAAAGAAAAGACTATTACAGCTTTCCAATTTGACATGTATTACTGGCATGCAGCGCCATTTGTTGTGGCAGTATTAAAATAAAATTGGAGTTCTGTCATTAATTTCAATGTTATAGCAAAATGTCCTGCTATAGGCCTTGAACTCAAATTTGCAATAAACCCAACACGGCAGACTTTCATGGTTCAATAGGCTTAATTTTTTTAGCATCCTGTGATCAGTTCTATTTCTTGGGAAGAATTAGCATATGCTATCCAGTTGTGGCTTGTTCCAAATCATCGACAATTAGCAATGGGACAAAATGACAAATAATTAAAGTCATAAACCAGTACAAACTACCACTTTGTGTTCAACCTTAATACAACTGCAAGTCTGAAGCCCCATTTGACCCAGTGAGGCTTTAATGTTCAATAAACACTCAACTAAAGGGGTGGGAAAATATCATTTACCTGTGTCTCCTTCCATGCAGCTCCAAGATAAGTTTGGCTGGGATGCCTTTAAGAAAGTGTTTGCTGCCTACTTCAAGATCAGCTCTCCAAAGGACAACAGTGGAAAGATGAACCTGTATGCTGTGACCTTCTCCCAGACTGTGGGGATGAACCTGTCTGCGTTCTTTAAGTCCTGGGGCTGGCCCATCGACGCAGCCACTGAGGAGAAACTCATTACCCTGCCTCCTTGGAGCGACCACCCCATGGTCCAGTATGGCTGACTGCAGACTGCTGCTCATTACATTGCAGATAAATGGTTTATCAACAGTTAACATGACGTATATTCATGAATAATCTGAATTAACTGCATGTACATTCAGGCTGTTTGTAAGACAGCAACGTGTCTTAATGTTTTCCAGTTGTTCGCCTCACTGTCAATAAAACAGTCATATAAACAGTTGTTTTCCCTCTATTTATTTGTATTCTTTTACTTGTGGTTGATAGAGAACAAGGGATGTGTTATTCGTAAAGCTGTTAAACTGTAACATGCACCCTTTTCATTTGTAAGTGTATTGTCACGTTAGACAATGTAAAATCATACAGTAGGTAATGGCATCATCCCTTTACCTTTATTCTATAACTCATTGCATTCCATTTCGCTGTAAATTACTGCTTTATTTTATTGCTATTTAACTATATTTTATTACAGTGTCCTTAAAGATTTTTTGTTTTGTATGGAGATTCTTTGTTTTATATTTTATGTATGCACCATGACTTCAAGTCAAATTCCTTGTATGTGATTCTGACTCTTTCATCCCTTGCAGTTGTTGTCAGACTGCTCCCCTACTGGCTGATTGGAGAACTGCTGGAAGAACTCCGAATTTTGCCAGACACTCTGGTGCTTGTGCTTTTCTTTCTACGGTAAATACCATGAAGTAAACAATAAGCAGTGCTTTAACTTAAAACATGAGCCACATCAATAGAGCATTCGGTGGGAATTTATTTCTCCTTCTATTTCACATGGATATTTTAATGGAAATAAACTTGAAATGGAAATCTATTGAATTTTAGACACATATTTAAGTAAAATGGAAGGTGAAATAAAATACAAGGAAATAAAGCATGTTTTATTTGTCAACTGTCTTTTTTGGTATTGATTCAAGTCAATAGCTCACGACCTGGAAGGTATTGAAGAAAAATATCAACTTTTGAATGGAAAACTTTTTAACTTGCACAACTTTTAATTAAAAAAAATAAGCGGGGATTAGAGTAAAACAATAAAATGTGTGTCCTATTTGTACAGTCCAGTTATTATATCTGGTATACATGAGGAGTCAATGGGTTGCACTACACGCTATTGAAAATAAATGATCTTTTCATTACAAAAACTGCTGAAATTTCATATCAATATTCATTAAAATGGGTGTACTAAAATATAATTTAAAAAAACAGGTGTGCCGTACATTCAAATCTACTTTAAACAATTAAATTGTAACATTCACTCCACCAGATGACAGTCTTTAAGCTAGTTTTCATGGATGATGTTTTGAGGGAGCAAAGGAAAATCACACACACTTCATGTTACAGTTACAATAAGTACTTTATTGATTCCACAGTGATGCCAGCGCCTGACAGATACATATACAGTGTATCTATGTACAGCTTGCTGAGAGACAATACATACAGTCCCTTGTACACATACTTAGTGTTACTTTTAAGTGTTTAACATACTTTTGGCTGGTTTCCAGGTGTTGATTCATCATAGAATGCTTCAGCACAAGATTATTTACCATTCAAAAGTCAACACTGATATCTACTGGTAAAATAAATGAACTGTACATAACTTCAATATTGTATATGAGTTTTGATTAAATAACACAATTAAGTAATACTTTGATTTAAGGGTATGGTTATTAAATTAAAGAAATCGTATTGTAATAACATGATTTAGCATGATCATAAATAGGAGAGTCCCCATTTATCTTTTGCACAATTGTTGTATATTCTCGGCTAATCTCAGGCAGTGTAGGATTCTGATCTTCTCCCTGTGGAGCTCTCCGGGACTCACTTGGCCTGCCAGCTTGGCAGAGAAGTGGATCAGGTCCTGCATGAAGAGGCCTACTGCCCCTCTGGGTGCAGGAGGAACCTCTGTCAGAGTACACGAGTCGAATTGAAAGTTGATGTTCTTGGCCCTAGGGAGGCCCGGCCCCCGCTCTTCAATCCACACCAGAGGTCTGTCGTCAGACGTTAACAGCTTTGCAGTCATCTTGCAGTAGTTGTTGCCAGAGTCTTCCTCCATAGTTGCTGCAGTTACCGACAGCTCACCAAACAACTCCACCAACCACGTAAGGCGAGCAATGCCACTAAATGCTGGGAAACCAAATCCAGGCTTCAGAGCTCCACCGGTAAAATGAAGCGTTCCTTCCTGCAGGAGCTTTCCCTCCACCTCTCGCTTTAGTTCTTTGTAGTCTTCGGTCAGCAGCTCAATGTGTTCCTCATGGAGAATAACTCCTTTTTCCTGGGCCAGGTTCCAGAGCTCCAGAGCAGCTTTGTAGTTCATGGTCATGGGATATTCCACACACACGTGTTTTCCTGCCTGCAGAAAAGTTCTGATGTTTTCCTCATGCAACACATTCTCAGTGCAGATGAACGCCACCTGGATGTCCTCTCTGCTCACGGCCTCTTCAGCGGTCACCTGGCTCACTCCCTGCTGAGAGTCCAGCTTTCTCCTGGATATGAAAGCTCTGACATTCAGTTTCTCTGCAGGACTGCCAGGCAGAGGAGCTAACATATCTCTGATCCTCACCCACCCGGCTGTGCCAATGCCAACAACCACCGCTCCAAACATGCTGGTTCACTGCCCTTTGGTGGCCAACACGGAGAAATGTAGTCGTTATGTTGTGAGCTGTGGTTGTGTGAGTAGTGTTATCCCAATAGGTGTCGTAACACAGAGCTAGCGGCTAGCAGCAGCCTTCGAGTGAGGTGCCCGGAAGTGTCCAGAGGCACTTCTTCTTCTTCTTCTTCTTCTTCTTCTTCAGTGTTTATTGGCGGTTTTTAGGTGCATTACCGCCACCAACTGGACTGGAGTGTGAACAAGAGACTATGCAGAAAACAAAAAACAAAAACAAAACAAAGAACCAAAACTCTAGATTATTTTAAATGTATCAATTTCTCTTAGAAACGTAATAATCTCACAATATTGCCTGATTTTTTTCCCTAACAGCCCTGATAGCGACAAGTCATGGAATGTTGCTTTCTTGAGTGTCTGGAAAAGCACATTTCTCTGAGTACTATATTTCCTGCGAAGCAGTAAAACATGCTCAACAGTTTCTGGCTGGCTACAGGGTATACATTTTCCGGTTGGATGCTTTCCTATTATACTTAATGTATGATTGAGACTCTCAGTTTTTTGTGGATTGCAAACAACTTTAAGGTGCATACCGCCACCGACTGTACAAGAGTGTGTATCACCACAGCATCCCATCACCACTTGTGGAATTATACCACTGTATTTACGTTGTTTTAAATTCTTCCAATCAATCCTGTTTCACTCAAATACTTAAGAATGGCCTTCCTGATAGCTCTTACCCCTCACCTTCTGTTCCCAGTATCCCCATCAGGCTCCACTCCCTTCCTGCCTCTCTGACCCTGTCTCTTAGTTTTTCCCTCTCTGTTTTGTACATGTTGCAGTGTAATATGATGTGTTCCACATTTTCTTTCACTTCACACCCCCTGCATTCTTCAACTTCACTTTTTCCCATCACAAACATTGTGCCGTTTAATCTTGTATGATCCAATCTGAGTCTAGTGATGATGATCTCCTTCCGTCTGTTCCTTTCTGTATAGATCTTTATTATGACTGATTTCTGTAACTTGTGGTATCTCCTCCCTTTCTGATCTTCCTCCCACCTTTTCTGCCATAATACGCTTCTTCTTAATTATTACTTGTACTTCTCCTTTCCCAAGTGAAACTGATATTGCTATTTCCTTTTGTAACACATATTTTGCTAATTTATCAGCATGCTCATTCCTTTGAACCCCCTCATGTGTAGGCACCCAGCATAACTGCACATCTATTCCCCTCCTCTGAAGTCTCAGTAAGCAATGGTTGAGAACAGTTATTGTCGACTATATGCTTTTCAAAGCAGATAGCGAGTCTGTGCGTATCACCACCCTATCAGGTCTGACCTCTTCAACCCATTGTAGCCCAATAATTGCTGCTATTTCTTTAGGGGCGCTTGCTATTCCTCCTTCTATTTCACATGGATATTTTAATGGAAATAAACTTGAAATGGAAATCTATTGAATTTTAGACACATATTTAAATAAAATGGAAGGTGAAATAAAATACAAGGAAATAAAGCATGTTTTATTTGTCGACTGTATTTTCTGGTATTGATTCAAGTCAATAGCTCACGACCTGGAAGGTGTAGAAGAAAAATCTCAACTTTTGAATGGAACACTTTTTAACTTGCACAACTTTATTAATTTTAAAAATAAGGGGGGATTAGAGTCCAACAATAAGATGTGTGTCCTATTTGTACAGTCCAGTTATTATATCTGGTATAGTCAATGGGTCACAGTACATTAATTACATGTCACTTGTTAGACGCTTTTATCCAAAGTGACTTACATACTCAATACTGTGGACAATCCCCACAGGAGCAATTTGGGGTGAAGTGTCTTGCCCAGGGACACAACGACATGTTGACTGCAGTGGGATTTGAACCTGTGACCCCCTGATCCGAACACCAACGCACAACCCACCACTGCACCACATGGCTCCCGTGAACGCTATTGGAAATAAATGATCTTTTCATTACAAAAACTGCTGAAATTTCACATCAATATATATTAATATAAAATAGGTGTACTAAAATACAATAAAAAAAACAGGTGTGCTGTACTTTTACATTTACTTTAAACAATTAAATTGTAACATTCACTCCATCAGATGACAGTCTTTAAGCTAGTTTTCATGGTTGATGTTTCGAGGGAGGAAAGGAAAATCACACTTCATGTTACAGTTACAATAAGTACTTTATTTATTCCACAGTGATGCCAGCGCCTGACAGATAAATATACAGTTTATCAATGTACAGCTTGCTTTGAGACAATACACACAGTCCCTTGTACACATACTTAATGTTTTAAGTGTTTAACATACTTTTGGCTGGTTTCCTTGTCAAAGCATATATGGTCCCCATTGAAAGATGTGAGTTAGGTTGTTTCTGTGTCTGTGAAAGAAGCCCTTTCAAAGTTTCGCTCTGTTAACATAATGTGCTGTTACATGTGCAATCATCTGATGATGCTGCAGCAATATAAGCAATGTGTTTACTGTGTGTGTGTCTGTGTGTATGCATGAATAACAGATCTGGAATGCAATACATTTTATTTACAATAGATACATTTAAACTATCAATATAGGAGGAAAACGTGACATCTTATTTTGTCAGTAGTCTCAGATTCACACCAAGCAAAACTGATCTTATGAAATAAATGCTGTTACAATCTGATATTTCATCAACTGAACCTCTTTATGCTTACTTAGTTTGCAGTGCAAAATGATTTGCTGGCATTGCAAAATAGTGTGATTTTATAGAAGCAGTAGTATTTTAATTTTCAGTATCATCTTCATTTGAATAAATCAGTGTATACCCTTCAGTGCAGCCGTGCACACATACAGGCATGCTCACACATCAACTTTCAATCACTCATAATAAGCCACAAATAGCAGATCTATACACACACATATAACCATACACTCACATTTTCAAATCATACCATAACAAAACAAGTCTAGATTCCAATCTTGTATTCATATCCAGGATGTGTTTCGTCACTAAGCATTGCAATGTTTGTTAAATTATCTGTTTTGTCCTTATTTTACCTAAACCCACCGAGTTTTGAGCTCTTCAAATGTTAAGAGACATCAAAATTACAAATCCAATCCATCTCTGTGGTCTTTTTTTTAAAACACTAAAACAAAGATTTTTACCAGGATTTTTTCAATTTCTTTTACCCACCCTTCGCCAAGCTGTTTCTGCATAGGTAACTTAAACAGGCAAAGTTGATGCTGACGACACCAACTTTTTCCACCAGTTAGTAATGGCTCTAGTTATCCTCAATTGATCTGTTCACTGTGCAATCACTGTATGTCAGCCTTTTTCTACACTTTACATATTAGATTCCTGAAAACCTCTTCAAAGTTCTGTTTCAACAGCACCAGCATTCTGTAACAATGCTCATATTTTACCCCACAATCCACCCTTGCCTGCGTTTCAAGTGTAGGTCTGCACGACTCCGTTTGTCATCTTTCTTCTCGCCCTTTACTTCAGGAGCGATATGTCGTCAGCAAAGTCCCCGTGTGGGTAGATGCAGCGGGCGAAGCGCCACTGGCACACCATGAGACACAGCGGCAGCATGAAGAGAGCGCAGATGCCCGCCATTATGTAGGCGATGGTCATGAGAGTGGACTCGTCCGTCTGAGGGATGTTGTAGCCGCAGTCCTTGAGGTCGACGCCGTGGAACGGGCCCTCCACAGAGGCTGTGCGAAACTCATCATGCACTACGAATGACAGAAAGGGAATGTAAGTATTTTTTGTACTTACATTTTTATTTAGTACAGATAAAAGATATAGAAGAAAGATGCATAATATGATGAAATACCAACTACCATTTCAAAAAAGAAATTAAAATAATAACAGAAAATAGTAATATTGAATAAATACACAACAATAAAAAGTCAATAAGATCCCTTCAACATTTTAAATAACTAGGTTGACTGTCTTATTTAACCAAGGAATTCAAAATGTACTATTCCATATAATCCCACTCTTTGTTGGAGCTTATTTTTTGCCAATTTCATGTTTGGGTGTGCCACCTTGTCATGGTTTGTGACAAGAAATTTGTTTTACAATATATTTTTTAGAAACCTCACCATGGCAGGTGCTGACTGCAAAGCCGATGCGTTTATTTTCTCGGTCGAACACCACATAGAAGCCTTCCATGATGACAGCCCCCATCACCGTACCAGTGCTGGACTGGGACACGGCAAACTTGTAACAGTCCTCCTCGGCGGAAGCCACGTCCTCCACTGGCCGCAGGTATTGCTACATAAACAACAATGAAAATTACAAATTATGTCAATCTTTTACAATTCCGGGTATTTATGCCATTGTTATGTCTGGGGCCTTGAAATGAAGTGCTAAAAGGCTAAAGAAGTTGGGTACTTGCCCACTTTACGCCACAATGAAACTAAATGTGTTGTTCTTTTAAAATATAAAGAAAAAGTGCTATCATTACATATGTTGTCCACCAGAGAGCACTGACATGTGCTTTTTGTATCTTGAAAATGCCCCTATCAGTAAAAGGTTTAGTCAGAAGCCTTTATCATAAAATAAGGTATCTTTATCAAATTTTGTTTTAATTAAATCTATGAGATAAATACATATCAGATGTTCAGACTCTTTAAACTCTGAGTGATTACAGTTCCAGCCATAAATATTCTGTGTCATCTTTGTCTGTAATTTCCTTATACGTAGCTTCAATGTACATTCAATATGTGGTGTGTAACCTGCTATATAAGAGAAGGCAAGAAAAGTAAAAACTTAACTCGAGCGTTTCAATCTGCTGTCAGCTTCAATGTCACAGACCTCCCACACATTTAAAGCACCTCACTTCTAAATCCCCTTGTCACATCTTTTTTATTCCACAACCATCAAGGTCTTTTCAGTAGCTTTGAATGAAAAACGCTTAATGACTTTTCAGAGCTTTCTGAAAAGCTTTAGAAAATACATTCAAAGGGAATTTTCTCGGAAATGTGGTCATTATTTTTTTCCTCATGGTACCTTGCCATGCTTTCATCTTTTGAGACTACATAAAATAGTCTGGCTAAAGGATAAGAAGACTGATTGTGAACAGACTTCCTGAATGAGTGCAGAGGGGAATAACATATATATGTTTCAGTTATCAGGCAGTCAGTGTAATCATCATAGACCTTGACAAAGGATGTACGTGACTCAAAGCTATGTACAATTATTTCAAATTTCTGAAAAATACCAAAACCTGAGTGGTCAAAAGTGCAGCCTACGTCAGAATACTGGGTGAAATGTTTTCTATCCTGAACAAACCCACATGTCTAAAAGAACAAGAAGTGACATGAATCACGCTGTCATACAGAAGCAGACACAGAGGCCGATAAAAAATAAAAAGTACATTTCCATTTCAATTTCATCTACCAGGTCTGATGAATGTCAATCTAAAATGATGTAAAAGTGGCATAACCTGTATGTGATTTAGGACAACTCATGATGTGAAAAATTGCCTTGAACAGAATTGTAAAGAGCAGATTTCATGTAGTTTGTGCTCTTTACACTGTGTGAAAAAAACAGATCTTATTCACACCCGCAAAGAACCGAAAAAGAGATTTTGGCAAATGTTGCCTGCAGTGTCACTATCCTTGCAGGCCGAGAAGGTGAATCCAGCACTTGTTTCCAATCATGAATCAAGGTAAAATGAAACACAGTAGCTTCTGAGGATTTTAAAATAATTTCACTTGAGAAATATAACTTCATATGGGACAAATGTTATATCCACACATGCAACAAGATTGAGCTTCAGTAGAGAGACAGTGTAATACCTGCGGCAGGATGGAGATTCTGAATGACTGGTTGTGGTTTTCACTCATCAGGTAGAGGGAGATGACGGGGAAGATGTGCCAGGGTGTAGTACCAGCCTGCCAACACACCAGCTGCTCCCCCAGCCAGAACCCAGAGGGAAACTGCTCGGTCTGAAAAACAGGGTCCAGAGGTCATTCGTTTCTTTTCCCAAAACCGCTTATTACAAATCAGGCTCATGTGGAAATGAGACTGGAGGTAAGCCAAAGGTTTGTGGGGGAAAACATTTTTTTTTTTTACATATAAATCGTTACTATCTTCTACAATTTTGACTACAAAAGTATGCCATTTGATCGAAAACAAACAAGGATTTGCAGAAATGTAAGCAAACTATCAGAAATATAAGCAAACATATTTTAATCCGACTTTGAAATGGAAAACTGGGAGATACTAACATGTCTTAGATTCTTTAAATAAGTGTATCTGATCAGATCTTATTATGAATCTAAGATGTCCTGCCCAAGGCCATGCTATAAAAAAGTGAGAGCATTCTTTAAAAATATCCATTAAATATAATATGAGTCTTGAGCATTTCCTTGTTCAAATCACAAATCAAACCTTGCTTTTAATCTGTAATTCATGTTTTGTTTTATATATTTTAAGTGTGTTTTAATTATGTTTTATGATTTTTACTCTGTAAAGAGTTTCTAGAAAAGTGCTCTATAAATAAAATGAATTATTATTATTATTATTATTATTGTATTGTCTGCTTTCATGAGACATCTCAAGAAATTAGTAATGACCAGGAAATCAAAGCAGAGTCATGTAGATATGAATATAAGGTTATCCATAGCATTGACTGACCGAAGAAGCTGCTTCAATAGCCTTGACTGCAGCCTTGAAGACTTTTCTAGGCAGTCGAAGGTTAGTGGTGCCGCTGTCCACGATGCTCTTATCATAGTTGTACTGTAAAAGAAAAAAGATCACCAATTAACAATGTCCAATTAACAATGTCCAATTAACAATGTCTTACATTTAGCTGACATTTGAATCATTCTTACTTTAGTTTTTGCTGTCGTCTATCAATCCGCCACATCTTACCTCTTTACAGTCCATGTTCAGATCCTGTCCGTTCACCTCAATGCGCACGATGATGACCTCATAGTACCACTCCCTGCGGATGGGAGTGTACCAAAGCTCTCCCACGTACAGGGACGGGTCCACTACTCCGATGATCTAAGAGCATAAGGAAAAGTTAAATCCAGTCGGGTCTCCCAATACGACATTAGATGATTTGTGTGTGTTTGTGTGTGTCTCACCATGCTGCCACCAACAGTAGCGCTACCCAGGGAGTCGTTTTGGGAGAAGCCTGCTCCACACAACTGCAGAGAGAAGAGGTTGGGAACACGAGTCTGCCGAACTAGAGAGTCGAAGAAAGGCTCCAATGTCTCGTCAGGCTGTAGAGAGAAAGAGGGGGGGGGGGGGGTGAGAGATAGCTTCATTTCTGAATGGCCAAACTGTTTTTAGTTTCAGCTTTACATGTCGATAAAATGGAGCAAACCTAATTCTTCCAATCAGTAAACAGTTTGTAATTTTTGTCAATCACAAATTTGTTTCTTATCACATCTTCCAAATGTCAGGTTGAACTGGAGTTGTCTAAAAATATATCCCACATCCAATGTCTTCATTCCATGTCATCAGGGAATACATGTAGCCTAGTCATTTTGACTTTGACTTTCTTCTTTATATAATGTCCAAATATATATACAGTATGTCACAGTTGTAAAAATAGAGAGTACTCATCTATAAAAGCATGGTTTCTAGGCGATGAAATTGAATGATTTGACAACCGAGGTGCTGATGTGTATGGTCGGCCCTGTGCTGCTGAAAAAAACCTCATTCATGGAGAGATATTTTTCTGATTTTCATGAACCAAGGGATACGCTGCTCTTACCCGGGCTATGTCGGCGTAGGCCAGTCCCAGGATTCCCTCCCAGTTGGATCCGTTGATGAAGAAGCGATCTGACTGGGTGATGGCAGCGATGTTGGCGCGCAGTGTGGCGTTGGGGCCGTGGGGGACGGAGACCAGGTCCGTTCCCAGCTCCCCCTCCCAGCGACCCTGCGTGTAGGGAACATACACACTCCTGCCCTGATCACGGTACGAGCCGGAGCTGTCAATGAGTAGTGAGATAACAGAGTGGGAGAGAAATGAGAGGGAGTTAGCGTACAGTGGAGGGGAAAGAAGAGGGTTTGGTTTTGAGGGAATATCATATGTTTTTATTTTTAAATGACCACTCAGTTCAATACAATTAACAAGGTGGACTCCTTGTTAATCGCATGTTAACATAATCAGTGTAAAGCTGGAAACAATAATTAAAAAACCACATTGGTGCTCTAATGCTGCGTTCACATCGGACGCGATGCGATGTTTGGGGGCGGTTCGATTACATGTAAAGTCAATGCAGAGACGCGGACAGACGCAAATTCGGTCCGACGGCAAGCATGAAGCGGTGGACGCGAATTCCGCGGCGCGATTGAGGCGATTGAACGGTGCCGCGTCAAACGCGAGAGTTCAATTTTTTCAACTCGAGCGTCAAATTCACGTGACGCATTCTCGCGGAAGCCAATTAGCGGTGAGGATCTCAGCCTGCCGTCACTGACGTTCAACCAGAAAACATCAGCCGTTAGCTGTTAGCACACAGAGCTCACAGCTCCTCGTATCTGTTCAGAAACTGGACAAAAGTGAAACAAGTACAAACCACAGACTGTCTGTGTCATGGCGAATACAGTCGCTGGTTTATTTATGTCTGTAGGCCGTTGTTATGAGTGTGGAATGAGCATATACAACGTTAGCTTAGCCTGGCCGACCCGATCTTCATTCAGAAAACAAGCATTTTAAAAGGTTTTTCGCCTGCCGTCTGTCTGCAGACTTGTCAAGCATTAATTCATGGTTTTTACTAACCGGTATCAGTATATTGTTACTTCGGCATCATTTAGAAACGTGTATTACAATTTAATCACGGTAAAATATGTTCATTTTGTTGTAGTTGTAGCTCCCGAGCCAGCGCATCTTGTTTGAATGACGCGAGTAAACACAGCTGACAGACGCAGTGAAACTCGAGCGTTTAGAACGATGCGATAGGAGCGATTAGAGCGAAGCGAATATTCAAATCGTGTCCGATGTGAACGCAGCATAAGAGGATATTCAGGTGATAAGGTGAGCGGGTGTTACCTTGGTTGGTGATTGGCTAATGGTTACACAACCCAAAGAAACGTTATAATAAAGTGGCCAAAATCTGATCAGCTCATTTTCAGGCAGGTTTTTATATACATGGATCCGGACAAAAAGAGAGCTAATCTTTTTTCCTGAAACTTTCAGAATCTCTTTACACATGTTTATGTATAAAATACATGAAAAAGGGGATTTTGCATAATAGGTGACCTTTAATAAAATGGGGAAGACGTAGGACTGTATATTTTATTCCTCGTGTCTCTACTCACAGTGAACGATGGTAGTATCTGCGCAGGAAGGGATGAGCAGCAGCCCCCACAGCAAAGTTACTACTTCCTGTGTCCACCAGGATGTTCAACTAGAGGGAAGAAAGACACAGATAGAGAGACAATTATTAAATATATGCAGTGTGCGTTTATTTACAAAAATCAATACGTTTGTAAAACAGACGTTCGGGTTACATTGTGAAATTGATTAGGTTCCATCTCTGAAGGGCAAGTTTAATCATCAGTATCTTGGCTACCTTGGAGACAGACATTTGGAAATATATTTCTGTGAGGGGTTTTTAATGTCTGCTATTGATATCTTACTATTGATATTCTACCTTTTTTATATATATTGGCAGTCCTACAGGCCAATGTTCTCTTTCACAGGAAGTAGTCAGCGTCACATCACACAGATTTTCATTTTTCATCTGTCATTCTCGGTATCCATTTCTCTTCCCTTGTAGTGTCCTGTGCTGTTTCCTGTTGCCCTATGTCCTTCTCCGTCCCCTCTCTGCCTCCACTCTCACCCCCCACTCATCTCAGGTTGCTTTTTGTACTCCCTCTCTCCCCAATCTCCTCCTCTCCTGTCTGCATCTCTTTGTGAGTATCATATTTTGCGCCATCAGTCAAAACAGTTAGTGAATGTGTGAATGGAGCCCGATGGCAGATGCCGATGAAGAAAAACTCAAGTTTATATATTATAATGTAGAAATTGTGAGAAAATAGAGACGAAGCAACTTTTATATGATCAAATAATGCGTTAAAAAATAGGGAGAGAACTGCTGTAAACAGTTACTCTCACACTGACACTCTCACAGTTACTCTCACACTGACACTGTCCAATTGTTGAAAAAACATGTTGATTGCTCATGTTTAATCACAGACAATGGTAAATGATGTCCTTAAAGTCTGCTACCATTAATCATCTTCTACACATGAAATTATCCATACCTACAATTGGAAGCTACCTATGTCAAATGATTTTTCGTTCTGTTCTTTTTTGATGTACTGCTGCTTTACACTATTTATCTGGTGATATATGTTAATGCATTCCCAATTGTCTAGTTGTAATTGAGTTCAATCAATGCATCAACATTGATATGGTTGTATTCAACATGTACTCATGTGATTTGTGTAAGGACATACTTTGCTAATATACCGATTGATAAATCAAAGGGACTATAGATAGACAGTTTGCTACAGAAACACCATAACAGATGAACAGACAGGCGGTCAGATACAGCCACAGCAAGCCGTTCAATAATGGATTGGCTCTTTAAATATCCAGGATAGTGCTACTGTCTCAGGGGCTGGGCCTGAAAGCCCAGGATAAATACGGACTCTGTCTAACAAACACACACATCTCAATGATATCACACACACAAGCCTGCATATGCTGTTTCTACTAACACCTCTACAGTCAAAGTGTAACAACGCTCAACACACCCTGTCTTCCTCTCTTTGCCAGAAATGTGCGGACTGCTTTGGTTGATTCTGTTTCCCTCACACTCACACACACTAAAGGCTCCATCTTGACACACTGAGCCTTCACGTCTTCCCCTGTCTCTCTCTCTCTGTCTTCCTGTCGTCCCATCTTTTCCTGCCATTATATCTGCCCTCCCGCCTTCCCTACGGAGGATAAATCATCTAGTGTTTACCGGAACACATCGTATCTGAAAGTTACTGTAAATGATTTGAGATCGTTTCAACAATTTTGCATCTACCAACCATATCAAAGGTTATACAAAGCCTGTATAGCTTATGCAATTACGATAATTTCATTTCAATATCATTTACCCAACAATTGATGCATCAATGTATAAAAAGCTTTGTTTATCTTGATGTAGGCTCTTTCATAGCCATAAAGATATTCTGATAATTTGATTCAAGATGCCTTAATACTCTTTTAGGGCCTGCTAATGGTTTATCTCTGTGTTGTTATGGTCATGGATATCCTGACTATTCATTTTAATGAATTATATGATCATTGACACCTGACTAGTGTGTTTCTGCTGGTTGATCTGGAGTGGAGACTGCTGTTTTTGCTACAGTTAAGGTCATGCTTCAGTTTGACATATGAAAAAAGGGTGTGGCTTTCCTGGGATCCTCAATAATTTCAGTATGTATTAGAGACCTAGAAACCTAAATGTATTAATCAGCTTCATATGATGAGCAAACACATTTTATTGCTGAAGTTAGTGCAGTTTCGTTTGCTAAACCTAAATTTTTCAAGCAAGATATTTCTGTATTTTTTTGTCATATTGACTTAATTGTCTCTAAGGCAGAAGTCATGTGACTGGTGGTACCTAGGCTCCTATTGAGTGTTGCAGGAATGAGTCCTGAAACCCACAAATGAGCTAGCATTTATTTTTGTGAGATGCCTGAAATTAGGCCTGTGGTTAATACAAGCTAAATCGATATTCATGTTTACTCACCAACATAAAATATGTCACTAAATACCCCCAGGTCGGCCTATGTTGACGTTATGTCAAGTCCCCTGTGTCGGCTTTTTCCAACGCAAGGGGGGGGGCCTTAGCGTCCATTTTCAACGCAAGGGGGGGGCCCTTAGCGTCCATTTTCAGCTTTCCGGGATGTCCATATGCTTCTATGGACGCTCATGGAAGCACGGCATTCGTTTGTGTCGGCTGCCCTTAAAGGCAATGTGAGCGTCCATTCTCATTGGATAACGGAGAATTGTACACCCGGAAGTAAGTATTCCCCTTACTGTCAATTGATTTTACAGTGATATCTGCACTACTCATCGACTAAAAAACACCAGATTATCCTTGTTAATTACACAACATTGATTGGTTTAAATTGTGTGCAATGCTTTTGTATTTTTCCCCTTCGATTCGGAGAAACAAATATTTTTCGGAGTAACCGATGGCAGAAGACACTACACTACCCAGAATCCCCAGCTATCGTTTGGACTACACCATTGCTTTTTGTCGAGTGAGCCCCTGTGATGCTTTATTCTGGGTCAGCCTAAGAAAATATGTCATCATTGCACCAGTCAATTGACACTGTATGATTTCTGCCTGTATTACACCCTCTGGCCCATACACTCTTTGGTACACATCCATAGCAAACAAAGATACAGCGGTTCAGAGAATGCCCTGAGCAAGGGATGGAACCCAGAGCACAAACAACACAACACTTTGTCCGTCTTTGCTGACCAAACTCAACCTCAAGCACTATGCCGAAACATGAGTGTCTCTCAATGGAAGGTTCACCTCCACTTGTCACTCTCCATCCCTCTCTCTCGCCATTGTGTTCATTCATTTTTTCACCTCCTCCCTCTTTCACCTTCTTCTCCTCTTCTACCACCTCATCACTTTCTCTCTGTTCCTCGCCCTCTGGGTGCCAGCCTGTACACCACAGCTGCACTTGGCTGGCACTCCTCACTCTGCAGAATTAATGGTTCCATTATCTGTCTGTATCGTCCGTCAGTTCTTTCTCTCTCACACACACACACAGGCCATCTGTCACTGCAGGGCCAGCAACATTATTGCAAATCGCACAGTACATTGGACAAACGCATCCTCTACCACTGACTTGTAATGTGCATTCCCTATTTACAGTAACTACAGTATGTATATCTTACATTAAAAATAGCCTGTTACAGTAAAGTACGACAATATTGATATACAGGGACATATACAGTACATTGGTTGTCAAGGTGCGTTATAAATTCAAATTGATGTCACCTACCATTCAGTTGCATTGTATAAAGTCAACTGATGGAGAAAGAATGGGAGTAGGAGACCAAAGATTAAAATTGCATTTTGAAGGAAGAGACTAAAGAAAGGACAACACAGACTGACTAGTCACACTGAAAGTCATCTTTAAATAACAATTCATTTTTTTTTTTAATGTACTTGGTTTCTTCAAAATTAATTTGATTATAATTTATTTTTACTGACTGTTATCTCATAGTTAGACTATTAATTGACTAACACTAAAAACTGTGCAATATATTCTTTCATTTTCACTACTGTTACCTGTTATCACATACTTCTATGCATAAAAAAAAAAATTGTTGCTGTTTTTAATATTTTATTAATGCCTCTTAATGAACATTTTCCCTGTTTACTTTTGCTGTAAGAATGTTCATTTTTCATCTGTGGGACTTATAAGGTATCCTGATTTTAATGCTGATGTTATTATGGATCTGTCAAGGCCAAAAAGTGTTTGCAGGCTGGAGCTTTGACAACATAATCTATCATGTCACGTAAATAAACCTATACCTTTTGCGGAGGAGAGCCAACAGCCATCTCCACGTAGTATCCTTGACCAGACTTCCCACGCAGGTTATCAATCATGTCCACGAAGGTGATGCTGCTCGCTGCCGCTCCTCTCCGCCTGCGCGCACTGCGCTTCGCCGCGTTGCCGTGCTCGCGGTACGCAGCGGCAGGTGGCAGCGGCGATGGCTTCTCAGCGAGAGCGCCTTGTCGCAGTGGGACGCGGATTGCGAGAGGCAGGCCCGAGGCGTCCGGCGCGGATTGAACGTGGCTGAGCAGACACAAAGTCGTCCACATAAACAGACCTGTCAAACAGCGAGGCTGTAACGTCGACCCCTCCATGCTGAAGCTCGGTTAAAGATGTATTTTCGGTATGTTTTGGTTCTGACCTATGGTTCTGACGCTCCGCTCACTTTGACGTCCAGTCTGCAGCAGCACGGCAGAAGAGATCAGCTGGCAATGATGCTAAAACGACGGCTAAAACCATGATGGCAGTTGCACCACAAATCACAGGGTCACTTTATGTCCTCTGGTTTTCTTACCGTTTAATTGTGTGGAAAACACCTCGACAACGTTACGTAACATAGTTGGAAATCAATTCACTATTTGTCAAGAAAGGCAAATGCTCAGTGTCACCGATAACGTCAAGCTCCGTGCTCCGTGCTCAGTACAAACCGCAGGCCTAGGTCGTTGTTGCCGCACATTCTCATGTCAAACGAGCAAAACCATTGTTGGTTAACAGGCAATCCGGAGAGCTTCAATAATTCGCATCCTTCCGAGACATTCAGTTATCCGCCTTCCAGTCTTTCACCTCCTCCTCCACCTCCATCCACCCGCTGCATCCCCCAGATCTGAGAACAGCACAACTGTCAAGTTACAATGTGAAACCGCACGACTTCCTGTATGCCTTTTCAAAATAACACAGAAATATAATTCCTTTATTTTATCTCATGAAGTCCCTAAGTGACACACACTGAACAGTCTTTTGGGTCTGGGCCAGGTCATGTGATTTTGTGTTCCCATAATAACACGTGTCCAAGATCATAGGGTTAGGGTTATGTCCCTGTAAACACATGGGACATTTCATAAGCTTGTTTATTGTTGCTAAAGATAAGATTCAAGCCATTTAAGAATTATAATGCTTACATAAAATGTCCTCTGAAACCTGTTGTGAAAACATGTATTGATCAAATGTATATGAAACAAATAACATTAATGTGACATCAATACAATTCTTTAAAAAAAGGTTTTATTTGTTTTTTAATAACTAGCCTGACATTTTTTACCAGGCTCGGGATTCGAACCCACGATCTCACAGCTCTGGATATGGACTGCCTGGTTTAACTGAGCGATACAGCAGCTTGTGCAGGGATTGATTTGAGGTGACTCGATCACATGACCTTTTTTTTCGTTACCTTATGGCTGGCCAGGACACAAAATCTCTACAAAAAATGGAAACATAAAAAGTCCTGTACCTTGTGTGTGCTTCTTTCTTAAAGCTGCAAACACAAAATATTGTCACACCATCTACACTTTGCCATGCTGAAAACCACCAACCTTCTGACTCAGAGACATCCATTTACCCTTTGAGCCAAACACCCAGAGACACTTCATCAGTACATTTGTGGCGGTACGGGTTGCTATGGAGGACGAAACATGACATAAGTATAAATAAATAAATAAATAAATGTATGACTAAATACAGGAATAAATAAATAAAATAAGACATTTGGAAATAAATACAGAAATAAATAAATGCGTAAATAAATATGGAAATAAATGAATGTATAATAAATAAAATAAAAATATATAAGTTGAGAATAAAACAGAACACACGTATCTTTAATGTATTTCTACATTTATTTGTACTAACATTAATATATTTATTAATTTCTGTGTCTGGGCATGTTTCACACAATGTAGCCTTTTATTCTATGGATACGATAACATTTATAACAATTGTACTTTCAATTGCTCTGAACGTTGTGCATGTGTCTTTAACAATATCTTTGAGTTGCTTATTTTATTTCACTTCTTCTGACCAGTCCCCCTCAAATAGCACAATACAGGATAAATCAACATGATAACTGCATGGCTGGGATTGGACCCACCACCTTCTGACTCAAAGACAACAGCTCGTCCTCTTAGCCACAGCCAAATTATGGACTGTTGTTCAAAAATGATGAAGTCATAGCTGGAAAAGGTTATTTTTAAAAACGTATTTCATGTTCTGTCCTTCAAACCTGTGTGCTCATGTGCATAAAAGTACAAATTCACTCCAAATCACATCATAGCAAGACCTATAGTTGTGCGTTGTTAATGTTTTAAAAGCACATTTGTGGTCCAGAGGTCTATGCACTGGCTTTTCATGAAGGTGCTCAAGGTTCAACACCAAGGGAGGAACATCTTTTGTCTCCGACTATGCTGATGTTAAATCTAGAGAAATTGTCCCCTCCACTTTTTCTAACGAAATGAAATAAAATAGTGCAAGATTATGTTGCAAGAGAAGTAAAATATATAAATGTCAAATAGAATACAATAAGCTAAATGTTGCAGAGAATGTTGCAAGTGACCAAGTAAATGCAGAAATCCATATGTAAAATAGAATACGATAGACAAGAGCAGAATGTAAAATTAAACATTCTTATAAAAGTGGCTTGTTCCAGATCATTTATTCCACCATGACACGGACATAGACATTTGAAAGGAAATGTAAATAGATGGGGGCTAGTGAGTGATCTTCGAATAAAGGGAGCGCTGGTGCCATTCCCACTGCCTCTCACCGCATATTGCTCCTGTGGGGATTGCCGACAGTATTGAATCTATGTAAGTTGTTTTGGATAAAAGTGTAAAACAGTTGACATGTCATTGTGGTTTTGACTTAATACATTGGCATAGGTTGACGATAAAAGGTTTGAGAGACAGAAAATAAGTATATACATTTATAATACAACACAAATTAACATTGATATCAGCTGAGGAAGCAAGTAAGTTGAATTCAATTCAAAGTTCAATTAGTTTTGCTTCTCTTTTCCTACAATAGACCGTCTCTCTCTTGAGATGGTCCTAGACAGTCCCAGTAGGAAGGCATAGAGGGGAAAGAAGTGGGTGCTAATACACTGTCCCTGTCCTTACTCTCCATGTTATGTCCCACAGTGTCTTTAAGGTGGTGGAATAGTCCACACTGCTCCACCATCAACGGGGCCGGGTCCTCCTTTCCTGAGGGCGCAGGAGAATGCAGTTTGAAAGGTAAGTATCCAGCAAAGTTTTTCTATCGTGTATTAATAGTGAACAGATTTATTAAATCTTCCAGCATCACAACACTTGAGCAGTAAGGTTGATGAATACAGCTGAACGTCACATCACCTCTGGATAAACTCACTAGAGGGCATCTGTTAAAGAATATATCCTGTAACCCTGCAACGGTCATGTCTAATCAGAAAATAAATCTAACAAATACAGAAAATTCGAAACCAGAGGATAACTTTATCTAAATAATAAATTTAAGTTTCATAGGCGCTTAATACATTTGGTTAAAATACATTAGAAAAATACATTTCAATACATTTATTAGAACATTTGTAATTTTCCTCTTAACAATCCCTGTGTTTAAATTGTGGATTAAAATGTATTATTACGTTCAAAACTATAATAAACATAATGTTCTGAAAAATATGAATAATGTTAAGTTGTTTCATCCAATATGTCTGTTCATTCAGAGAGATACTCACTGGTTGAAGTGTTGGATCCCCAGCTTCTCTGCTCTCTGGGTTTGGTGGTGAATGACTCAGCTCTGCCCTCTGGTGGACACCACACATCTAGGGCTCCGGAAAAACCCACCCTGCACACATTAACAGACACATACACACATACTGTAGATAATGTATATAGTCATACAAGCATTGTAGACTGAGACATGCCTGTACACACACCTCTATATAACCACCATCATGTTCCTTGCAGTTTTACCACACATGGCCAATAACCTTTTATGTGTAAACCCCCTTTAAAAACAAAGGTCAAATATTAGCTATCATGGGGACTTTTGCCTTATCAATATGTTCCAACTGATAACAGCGATAAAGATAAACTCTGATCTAGTCAACTGGCCTTTTCGGAGAAGTGTTTCACGTGTTTCTTTATCATGGAAACCTTATACAGACATGATTGAATGACACTCACCGGTCCTGCAGGTCTGTAGTCCTGAAGCCTTTAGCAAATGGGTTGCTAGCAATTTTTAACTGAGTTATCTGAAAGAAAGAAGGTCAAATGAATTATTTCCCAATGCTAGTTAAATCACAATGAAAATCCCACTGATGCCAGATTCCCTACCCGATGATTCTGATAGGCAGTGACTGCCATAAAGCGTGTCTCAGGGAAGGAAAAAGAGCAGAAGTTCCTGTTTGCATTTAAGTGACTGTTGGGAGCTGGATCCACATACACCACATGGAAGCGCGGCTGATAGCGATGCATGGAGTTCAATATCATCTGGCAGGGAGGAAGGTGGAGAAAAACACACAACAGGTTAGACGAAAGAGAGTATTGGTTTGTTTGTGATGCAATGGAAATTAAAAAAATGTACTTTGTATCTTCGCTCAAGGTCTAGGTAAAAACATGTGGGAGTCACATTAAAGACATTGACTGACATGTCCGTTGTAATCCAGCAGGTTGTTGGTGAGCTTGAGAGTGTCGAAGGAAACTGTCTGCTTCATCCACTGGGCGCCACATGCAGGTGAGTCTGGGTGGAAATGCATCCTGCTTGGGGCTATGACATCTGCTCGCCCTGCCACCAACCAAGATGAGCTGTGGAAAGCATATCTGACACACACACACACACACACACACACACACACACACACACACACACACACACACACACACACACACACACACACACACACACACACACACACACACACACACACACACACGTTTCAAATTTGTATGGGAAGGTGAGGTGTGCTTTCAGGGTGGAAAATAGCACAGATAAAGGTTATACATGAACAATGATGGACTTGAATAAACATACACAAGCTCAAAACAATTCTGATTTCTCAATCTGTATGTGTGTCTGACCTGTATCTTTTATCATCAACGGGGATAAAGTCCATGAGCAGGACATATTCAGCAGTAGGATCCATCCCGGAGATTTGCACCTGGAATGTTGGAAACATCCTCCTGCAGTTTATGAACATGTAAATTACCACACTGTTGTAAGAGAGAGCAAACAATGGATAAGTGAGGAATATAAGTGTTATCGTCACCTTCCAGCTTTAGTAACAATCATCTCTGTGCCCAGCTGGTCAAACTGCTGCCAAAGCGCATGCATCTCCAGCTGAACTCTGACCCCACTGACTTGGGGAGTCTTGGTGCACGATAGTGACCCCCCGTCTGCACAGCAGGGCAGAGATAGTTCACAGCTCCGAGACAGATGAGGATCTATTAGGAGAGGAGAAATGTGTGCTGAACATTGGCTCACATTGGGTTCAGACTTTGTGTATAATGATCATTATGTTAATCTAAATAACTCAATTGAAATGAAAATGAACACTTACCATCCATAGTTTGAAGGTTTACAGGATGAATAATATGAACAAATTGTCGTTTTTGTCTTTAAAATGTTGTTCACTCCAGGTCTTTCTTCCACTTCTGACCAACAGAAGCAGCTCCTGTCATTAATGTAAGACCAGTAGAAAAGAAAACACACAACTTAACTTGGAAATTAAGACAAAACTCTTCCTCCCAGTCCAGTGTCCGGTGCTGCGGTAGATGTACATCCAAGTGTTAGGAGCGGCTGTTTGTGTCCAGGAAAAAGCTGGTTTTATACACCCAGAGACTCTCACTGGGGACCCCATGCCTGCCTCATCCATTACAATACTCGTAGTGCCACTGACATGCAATAATCCCAGCTGCACACGCATGCATTCATTGCAGACCCAAGCAGTGTGAATACGCAAAAGTGCGCGCACACACAACGTTTTTAGAGCATCCCCTGCTTGTATTTCCTATTGTCTCAAATAGCCTAAAGCCTTAAGTGGAAGTTATCTTGACGGACCAGTAGGACATTAATAACACCTTAATCAGCTCAGTGTTAAAGGGTGTGGACAGGTAAGGACAGCAACAAACTGCTTTTATTATTCATAGCCTATTTTCTTGGAGCAGAGTTTCAACACTTTACTAATTAGTGTTAGAGAGTCAGGAATTGTCTTGGTTTAAAGGTAATTCTAGTGTATTTATAAATGCAACATATCAGTGTCAGGGATACGTTGACAGGCATGGACCTCTATCCCTTGTCAAACTAGCTGTCAAGGTTGTAAGATGTTCGGAGGTTACTTTTTTCAGTGTGTTATGCAAGGCGTTGTGTACTATGAAAACCTTAACTAATGAAATAGCCTCAAAGTAGGACACACACAATATGATATATATTTGTAATGAATCAAAATGGTCTGCTTTGACATTTGAGATAAGGGTTTAGTGGTGTGGTGATTTTATACCATCAAGTGCCTCTATGATGGGACAGTGTTGAAGGGCTCCACCCTCAGGGATCTAGACCCTAATAAAGCACAACAAGTTAGTCAATAGGCCCCCCCCCCCCGATCAGCTCATTAATCACAGCTATCAGGACCACATGCGAATATATCTCATATGTTATTGGATGTCTCCTTTAAGTAGAACTGATTGTATCAATATTTTTTTTTCAAATAGACCTTGTGATCAATGATGACCTCTCAAAATGCTGTCTTTGTCATATCATAGTCTGTTGTACTGCTAAATTCCTGAGGGGATTTTGTTATAAGACCGCATTGTATATTTATATGCTTAAATTGGCTTTCTGTGGTGCACTGCATTGTGTTGTACATTATTAAGGACATGAATCTGCTTAAATACAGACAAAATCATTTCGGAAAGATTCAAGTTAAGAGTCAGAGAGCAAAGTATTTTTAACAGTCAGATGTTTATTGAGCTGTATTTTGTCGAGGCACGGTTTTCATCAGACAAGCATCATTACACGGATGTTTAAGCACATACAATTCCTACACAAGATGTAAGCAGTTGGCAATGAAGACTAAGCATGTTGGTGCTGAGTATGTATGTGTTTGTGTATGTGTTGGTCTGTGTGTGCTTGAGCATGTGCGCACTAAGGTGTTTGCATAAGATGGAAAGAGCAAGAGTCCCGCTAGTTTGTTGCAAAGAACTGCATCAATCAGGCATTGGCATTTTTGGAGGTCTGGCTGCACATTTGGGGAAAGAAGGAATGGAAAGGAATTTGGAATGGATCTAGGCCTGAAGTTAGGTGAGGTTAGTTACAGAAAGGGGTAGGGAGGATTTAGTGCTTGTTGTAGGCAGCAACGATGGTCTCAAAGATGGCAGTGAACTTGAGCTTGATGGCTTCGACTAAAGGTACGATCTGGGCTTTCAGATCAGCGAGCTTCGCGCTGTCCATGCTCTGGCTACTGGCGTAGAGATTCTTGATATATTCCTTGTATTCCTCGACGAAGGGAGTAACCTGGGTCTTCAGCACCTCCAGACGTTCAAAGAGCTTGGTACGCACAGCATCCACCATGGGCATCATGGCGGCCTTGGTCTCCTCAACGTTTAAAGCGATCTTCACACGCATTTCCTCCACAATGGGCTCCATCTTTACCTTCAGGCTTTCCAGTTCGGAGGTGTGCTTGGCGGCATACTCATGGATGATGGGCTCCATCCTTGTTTTGTAGTCTGCGATGTGTCTGTCGATGACTTCTTGCAGTGCAACACGTTTGGGCTCCAGCTCTTTCTTCAGGCTATCAATATCAGCCATGATGGAGGCACGGATCCCAGAGGTGGTTTCACTGAGGGTGCCTACGACACCGTCGGTGACTGGGCCCACGGAAGCCTGCAGAGTCTTGATCTGAGTGAACACGTCTTCCAAGCGCTGAGAAATGCCAACCCTGGAACAGAGATGGGAGAGCGGAACTTAGCTTAAGTCAAACACACACATACATGAGTAAATGGTGACTGGAAAAAAGTGACTGGGGAGAATGGGAATGAACCTGTGACATAGCCTTACTTGAGATCACTGTAATCGGTGCCATCGAGCTGGTCCAGTGCTTTCTTGGCACTGTCCTTCACCTGAACCAGGTACAGATCCATAACAGTACGGATATGTGCCAGCTGGGATGGGGCATCGGCCTGCATGGAAGCGGCATGAGAGCCTGAGAAGGAAAGGGGGAGAAAAGAGATAAACATTTAGGGTGGGGAGATGAAATAGATGGCAGTCTAAACATACAGTTTTTAATACATAAATATTCAGTTGTAATAATTTGAGATATAACGTAAACGCATGTTAAGCAATACTTTACATGCAGGTTAAATATGTTCCCTTTAGTAGGAAAAATATTAATTCCGAACTCACCGACAGCCAGCACAAGGGCGAGAGCGAGAGCAACGAATTTCATGATGGTGGTGGTCTAGAGTAGGAAAAAAAAGGCAACATGTCAAACTCACAGTTATACATGTAAAATGTGTTTCAATCTAACATGTTTAAATTACACAAAGGAGCAAACAAAAGCTATGTAATGATGGAAACTCAGTAAACTTTGAATCCCCCAATTAAAACAATTGGAAGGCCAGATTAGAAGGCTTAAAAGTAAGAAAGCTTAAACACACTGTAAGAGCTACACACGGGTCCCTGAGTCCACACTAAGCATATGGCTGCCTATTAAAGGCACCTTTAATCTGGGTAGATTATGCAGGGTTATACATTTTGAGAGACAGTTTAAGCTGATAAACAGTGTTTTGTAAACTAATCCAGTCTTCACAATAAAACAGTCATTGAGCTCAAACACAATCAAAATCCCGGCACACTCAAATTGAGGAATCCTTCTCTTCCTAAAATGAGAATGCTAAAACCAACAATGTTTACTATCACTTCAAGCTAAACAGCACTATCCCAAAGTTTCAATCAATTTAATTAAATATCTCTTATTTAAGAGTTAAAACCAAAACATGTCTTTATACAGAGAAACCTATCCTTTTTTCGTCAAAGCCCACAGATTGCTGAAAGCTTGCAGATGTGAAAAAATTCCCCAGCAGTCTAGTCTGACTACCCAATTTCCCAGTAAGAGCCACAGAGGCTGTTTGTCTTACCTGGAGGAGTTCTTGATGAGACTGAACAACTTGAGCCAGAGCAGACTTTTTATAGTGCCTGGATGAGGGATCGGTCTGTGTGGGGAGGAGGGGTGGGGGTGGAGGTGTGAGGCGTGTGTGTCTCCGTGGAGGTGGACCTCACCCCCTGCCATCTCTCTCAGCAGGGGAACTGAGTAGAGAGTTCAATGGTCGCCTGCTGGGAGAAGATCACTCAGCACACACGCTGACACACAGAGTCACAGATTGGCTTTACATTATCAGTAACTTTTATTGAAGCACAAATGTTTCTCAGCAACATCAGCTATCCTCTAAATGCACTAAGCCTTTCAGGGCAACAGGACATTTTACTGGTGATAATTCCAAGCTAAGCTTTTGTTTCTGCTTGACAAAGAGCTTTCACATTTGTTCTCTTGCAAAGCTACTCTTGTTGTGTGTAGGATAATAAAAGGCTGAACTAAACAAGCTAGTGTTAAGACGGAGCCATGAAGGTAGTTTAATTTGGAAAAGAGTGTGAAGGGACAGGAAGGCAGGGTTTGAAAACATTGATGTAGGAAACAAGAATAAAATGAATGTAAAGGTGTCCCTCAGGGGACTATACATGATCCTGTTTTTGTTTTTTTTACATTTGTGTAGCACAACTTCATACAACAGGTTTTTTTTGCATACTATTTGTTGCAGAAGAGTTTATAAGAGAACACATCCAAATGACTGACTGTTCCAGTGCTGTCATAGGCCTGAAAGTGAAACAAATAAGAGCAAACAGAAACATTGCTATCAACTCTGAAATGTAATCACATTCAGTCCGCAGTCCTTTCATTGTGAATGAAAAATATGCATGCAAACACACATTTACATTTTTTGAGGGGAGACAGGAGGATTTCGGTTCACTGTCCGCAGCTCTCCTATCTGACCCTGTCAATATACAATAAGCATCTCCTGTGGAATGTATAATGTATTGTGTATGTAATGTCCTGTGTATGTCACAATCAGCTGTCTTAGGAAGTCATCCTTGCATCCCCCCCCCCATTACGTTTTGTTTAGTTGTTTGTTGTTACATGTTTTGTTGTATGTTCTGTTATCTGGAGCAATGTCTGTTTATTTTATAACTAAAAAATAAAAAAATATATATAAAAAACACATACATTTACCAAGACCTATCAAATACCACGTAAGAGTGCACCAATCGATTGAGAAAAATGACTTATCTCAAGTTTGTGACTGGTTAGTGAGTGCGATGATTAATAGGTCAAAGGGTGGTGAGTGCCATGCTGTTTGTTGTCCTATCACAAGTGGACTTTGCCACCATGGCTTTGTGAAATTTGAGAAATAGAAATTACCATAGTATACAAAGTTACCTCCAATAATACATTGGATATACTATAGGTGCTATAATGTATTCTGTCACACAACCCTTAAATCCCTTAAAAGGTCAAAGTCTATTTGCAGTTTGAAAGAGATGAACCATGCCCATTTTAGAAATACAATTGTGCAAATGTCTCTTAAAACAGAGAGCGTGACATAATGTATGCATTTTTAATCATGCTTGTTCATTTTTTGCTAAAGAAATCATTTTGCACAAAGGCCAAAGGTGCAGGGTTATTGGGTGCAAGGTTAATCATTGTGATTGTTAGTGATAACCACCAAGACCCTGTGTTTCTTGCATAATATGCGGTATTGTATTTACAGTAGGATAATCGATGCACGCTTTTCTCTGAACATCTTCACTCAGAAAATCGTGCACTGTCAATACTTGCTCAGAGCGATTGCAACATTCAAAGGTCATATATTGTGCAACATGAAGCAACACAAGGCAGCAAACATTTCAATCATATTCAGTAGAAGTTGGAGATAATGCTTTTTATCTTAGAAACAACACTTACAACTTATTTGATCAGAACCAAATAACTAATGCAATTAAAATCTCTTTATTCTGGCTTATTTGTTTCCTCAAAATACCATAAAGTACACCTCCATGGTGGATCAAATTGTTTGCAAAAGGTCAACTAATATCTTTCACAGTCTCAACAAAATTCCTTTACTGCATTTATTGAACAGCTGTTTGGTCTAATTTCATACATTTGTGTCAGCGTTTGTAATGTTTATGAGTGTAAATCACAAGACACATTTCTATATTACATTTAAGATGGTTTCAATGCGTCTCTGACGCATTGACCAAATTACCTTTGTCCCTCTTTGTCTTTCTCTACTTCCATTTGCCTTTGTTATTTATCATTTGACACAGGTAATCTTGACCCTCACCCCCTGACTACAACACAATGTTTATAGACAGGAGCCAAGCAAAGCTTGATGAGGCTTTGATGACAGAGGGGTGACGACACTATCGGCTATACAAGCCACTTCAAGGTTCCGATTGTCGTTATCAATTTGTCAAATGTAAGGAAATAACCATTAATTGCTATATCTGAATTCCAGAGTGCTTTATTTAGCCAGGCAAACTGCAACAGACAAGCAAGAAAAAACAATGGTTTTGAACCAATGGTGGGCGTAAACAAGAAACCTGAAGGTGCTTTCTCTGACTTTGAGAAATAGTGATGGGCATAATGCAGTATTTTATCATTTGTTTTCTGACTAAACCATTTAACAAATGTGAAATAGGCCTTGACAGAAAAATTAACCTTATCTAGAACCACAACCTTTGAGACTGACACGTCAGCATCCACACAGAGCCTTCAAGATAACTGCGGTTGTAATTGTTATCAATTCAAACTAAGAACACCTAACTGGCAAGACAACTGCTAAGGTTGCATGTTCCCTGATACTCAAGTGACTAAACACCTTATTATTATTATGGTGAGTGTCACTAACATTTAAACAGGGAAACTGTTGATCCTGGGGATTCTAAAGATTCAGGACACTTGCAAACTGCTTAAGGGAAGTTCTTCACTGACAACTAGTTTGTGTCACAATCACAAAGATCTCAATAGCAACAGTTACATCAATCTAAATGATATTCTAACATGTGATAGGATTTCGTGACACCAAAAAAAGGGAACTTCTTTGATGCTGATAAACAACCAGTTTAACAGTGACCATCAACAACCAGACAGATGTGGAGTAATTGCCTGAAGCTGATAAATATTTAATCAGAAAATCACTTGATCAGGCCCTGGCTGAGGTTCAAAGGTCACGTCATTGTTCCAGCTGCCTCCATGATGGAGCACTGCTCTCAAACCAGCAGGGGAGGTTATCTCAGCTGCGAGCAACAGTGTGGAGCTCTCTCTCATCTTCTTCAAGATTTCAGAAAGCTGTATCCAAGTCTTCTTGAGAGTATTGAGGTGGTTTTGCAATGTCACATCTGTTGAGGTCGGTTTAATACAGATATTTTGACCAGAGACCTGGTTGCAGAGTGTCACTGCAGGTTGTATCGCTCTGCGGGTTGTGCAGCGGGACATCAAGAAAATCCACCCTGAACTCAAATAACCTAAACATTAGAGGAACAAAAAAGGTGCCGTGCATCTGTATCCAGTACAGTCACTAAGGGATATTGTTTGAATAAAAAATACTGACAAACCCTCACGTTATCAGAGAGTAATGAGGACAAACTTGGGCTACTTATTTGCCAACAAACATACAGTGAGTTGTTGCTCTGATAGGAACACTATCTTCTGCCTTTATGATTCTGTGGAGCAATTTGCTGCCTTTTACACTGTTCTTAAGATAATGCACTGTAGTTAAAGTGCAGAGTTAAAGGTTAGGCCCTGCTGACGTGATAGGAACACGTGACACACCTCTGAAAGCTCTTGCAACAGCAAATCCAACAATAATCTGTTTTCGGTGCAGAGTCTTTAAATGATCAACACATTATTTGAAAGTGTAATGGTTACAGGTTGAAAAACATTCTGCATATGTTCCTTCAAAAAGTAAACTGCCAGAAAAAGCCCTTTTCCCGCTCAATGTATTATTCTGTAGAGATACAGATACTTATAATTAATACTAGATAGTACAGATTTATATTTCACTAGAAACAAATTGCTATCGTAAGGCACCTTAATCTTCATATGTATTTTTTAAGTAGACTTAACTGTTTAATGCATTTTTTTAACAATTAAAATCCCACTAGTTTGAGTATTTTAAAGGTTTTAGGACTATTACATAAATTGTTTTATACTTTTGAAAAACAAATGGAACCCATTAATCAGTAGAGAAAGAATTTGAACACAATTACTTGGTTTCATTGCTTTTCTCAATTTATAACTATATTATCCACTCTTAATATAACTGGAGGCTGTGGCTCAGTGGGTAGTGTGAATCGAATCAGGGGATAGCAAGTTCGAGTCCCACTGCAGTCAGCATGTCGTTGTGTCCCTGGGCAAGACACTTTACCCCAAAAAGAAATGTAGAGATAGAGATGTAACTACCTAAACAAAAGAACAATGATTTGAAATGTTAACATTTAAAAAGGTTAACTTCATGCCTACTAAAACAAACACTTTAGGTCATGATACATGTTTGAAGTGCGAAAAATGCACACTGCAATTTCACATTAGGACTGTGTAATATGTGTGGTAGGTGCGTAGGTGTTGAACATCTGAGTTTCAAGGCCTGTTTGTAATGGGAGAGCTACCATTGCCCAAGATGTAGAGGCCATTCACCCGTTTACCAGAACCAGAACGCCCACTCAAGACAAATATAGGAGTTGAAGTGATTTCACTTTTCTGAACCCGTGCATGTCAAGGATTCTGGATCACTATTTCGTACCTATTAATCATTATTTGTATCTGTTTTTATTCGTTATTTTTATTTTGTGATACTTTTTACCAGAAGGAAGCATGTCTAAAAGAACCCAATATGTTAGAGGGGAGATAATATAAATGTTTGGCATGAGGATAATTGAAAACATACTCAAATAAAATAAAATCCTGCCAATCACTTCATGTATAAAAAAAAACATAAGCACAAGCTGCTTTTTAAAAGGTGGTGTTCCACAACAATACATTTAGCAATAATTATATTTTGCAACAATGTTTGCAATATTTCTTATAACTTAGAGGGGTATATATAACAATACAAAAATAATTTGTTGAAAATGTTGAAACAACTTGCTGTACACTACATTAGCCCTGAGAATGACTTGTATTTACCAAATAGTGAAACACCCCAGCTTCTATGTCAGAGAGGTTGACTAGAGACATACTTGTCACTAGAATCATTCATGTTGCATCTGTCCTCCCCTCGCCTGCTCTCTTTCTGGGTAAAGAGACTAGGACGGTCATACTATTTTTTTATTATTATTTGCTAAATGTAGGTGAGCAGACAACAATAGATTGCATGAGAATATGTGACGACAATCTGATATCACTCCCTGGCTCCGGGATGGGACAAAGGCATTCTTTAGCAACACAGTGTTAATGCAGCCCCCAGCTGTGAATGAGGGGCTTTAGGACAGAAAGTGCCCTTTTGCCACACCACAGGGATCCTTCCAAGTAAAGACACATGCAAAACAGATCACCTTTTCGCTTTGTAAAAATAATCTCACTCCCACTAAGCTGTTTTACACACATTTTAAAAGGATATTTTAATTTCAAGTCACAATGAAGACACTGTAGTGCTAACTAAAACAGTAAATGCTTCATCTGTATTTCAATGTGCCTCCTGAGGGAGACATGACAACAAAACTAGCTGCTGCATTCAAAACTATTTGAAGATATTTCAATAACAAGTCATACATGCTTATTTAAGGCAAAGATGACTAAAACATACTTCCCCTATACAAAGAACAAGATGACAGTACTGCTCAGCATGAAGGTGCTTCTTCAGTCCTAAACCACAAGAAAAAAGAAAAAAAACAGTTATAGGAGGATAAATACAGTAGCCATGATGCTAAGAAAACTTAAAAACCTTTGAGAAAAGCTAAAAGACAAATAAAGTTAACATGTAGTGACTGTATTGATATAACATTGTACAGCAATTGATGCTTTCAGCTACAATGCAAAATAGTACGCGCATACATAGGCTAATTGTAAACTGGTAAAAAAAATACAATGGAGATAAACAATGTGCACCATGTGTTCCATCATGTATTCATGTACTAATTACTTGACTAAATGTTACATCTGAATTTTGTATTCACTCATATTGGAAAGTTATGTTAACAGTCATGTTGTCTTTTCCCTCAAGTCAAGTTTAATTAAAGTTACTTCTGTGCTATTTGTGCAATATATATATATATATATATATATGCCGTTATTAACTGTGCAATATATGCCTGGCTGCTAAATCCCAATAACTGTTACAGGATGTGTATTTTGTATATTGTGTAACTTTTTATTTTATTCTATTTTTTTTTTACTTAGTACTTTTTTATGCACGTAACATAATGTAAAATATATAACACTAAGCTGTCTTTGGCTCTTTTTCTGCTGTAACAACGTACATTTCCCCTCTGTGGGAATAATAAAGGTATTCTGATTCTGAACACTTTTAATTGCTTATCCAAAAAGTTAAGAAAGCTTGAAACGGTCATTATGTTGACCAACAATGAATTTACGAGGGCACTTGAACGCCTCATGTGGCTCAGCCAGTCAGAGACGCGCCTCCATCGTCAACAGGAAGCGGGGGAAGCGTCCTTGGAGATGTTGTTGTTAGTGCTGTAACTTTAGCATTTTTTGCCCCTATGCGTTCACAATGTCTTCGTTAAATAACTGAAAACAAGTCGCTATTGCCACAGAGGCTCACAAGAAACCGATTAAAAGTTTGGAAGGTAAATCACCTTTGATGAAAAAGCTTTTCTCTAATTACTTAGCTGGATGAGCTAATGTTAGCTAGTTGAAGTTAGCTGAGATGCTTAATTAGCTTATCGAATTTCCCCCGCATTACTGTCCTTAAAATTATTTCACGTCGATATTGTTTTGTTTATAGAGATGCGAATGTGTCTGACTATTGTTTATCTCAGGCTTAGGACTTAATACTAATCCCTTGCCTTTCTTTGTAGAACAATATAGCTTGCTAGATTCATTGCTAATATTTTCACAAATAAAATAAAGATTTCACAAATCTGAAACTGTGTTATAAAGAATCTTTAGCCTCCGTGGGATAATCCAGTCCAGATTTGATGAGTCTAGGTCTAGTGGTTTTAGATCAGGACCTGGTCTAATGTGGTCAGGATGCGAAAAAAGCACTGAAATCTCCCTTGTTTGTATTTTCACAAATAGAATAAAGGTTTCACAAATGTCAAACTGGGTTATAAAGAATCTTTAGACCCTCTGGGATCATCCAGTCCAAATAAATCGGCTATGCAGCGATTTAAGAGGTTCAAACACGGAGGATCGTTCGCTCAGCGCTGTAAATTAAATGTCCCTTAACGTTCCCCTTAACTGCCGAATCGGATGCTCTGAATCGGAAGCCAACTTCAGCGTCGTGAACTATATTCAATAATCATTTTACAAATTGTATACACCACACTTCATTTTACAGTGCTAAACTTATTTTATTTTATAAATACTGCTGCTAGTTACTGTCCACTTGAATGTGTCCTTTTGTAAATTGTATATTTTTCTATTTTAAATAGCCTACTATGTGCATGCCTTTGTTTTTATAGAATAGTGTTGTTTTTTCTTCGTCTCTATATATACTTTGCTGTACCAACATACATTTCCACTATGTGGGACGAATAAAGGAATTCTGATTCTGATCATAAATGAATGAATGTGCTAATCTTGATAGCAAAGCATAATAGAATGACAGAATATTGTCGCAGGGCGTCTTTTGAACAGCACAATGATGATCTGAGCCTTTATTGGAACAGTATTATGTACAGTATATCTCCATTTTCCTGTACCATTCACCCTGTTGTGTATTTCTCTGCAGTAGCCATGACTGCAGCTGCTCTCATCGGAGACCAGCTGATCCTTGAAGAGGACTATGATGATAATTATACACCTTCTGAACAAGGTACACAGTGGTGATGGTAATATATCGGGGATGCATGTCCTTTAAGATGTCATAATGATTGACTCACTGTGTCTTGATTAGCTTTACCACAGATACTGTGCTACAATAAAACAGGGAAAGGGCGAAGATCATATATACCAAACAACAAGTACCCAGGAATGTTTTACACTGATTATTGATGTTGATTATTGATTAAAGAGACACTTCCTGCCTGCAACAAAATGAAAAATATGCTGTCTATTGCTACTTTTTTCACACTACTTATTTATTCAATATCTACATTTTGAGTTTCATCCCCTCGTAAAAAAATTAATAGTTACAAAGTGCATTACAAGATAAAAATACAAATAATAGACAAGCAATCATAAAAGTTACACGACATTGTGGAGGGACTTTGAATGGGAAAAAGTAAAAAACAACAATATTCAATAGTTTCACATAGGGCTGCTCAATTAATCGTATTTTAATCGCAATTACGATTTTGGCTTGCAACGATTATGAAAACAACATAATAATTATTAACGATTATTTATTTTATTTATTTAAAATTATTTTTTTTATTGGTTTTTCAGTTGAATTATACTTAAAATTCAGGGTAATCAACTGTTAAAAATATACTGTTCATATTTTTTATTTCAATAAATTGATGTTTTCAAAGTAAATGGATAATCGTTTTTTAATAATCGTGATATCAATTGTTGACCCAAATAATCGAGATTATGATTTTTGCCATAATCGAGCAGCCCTAGTTTCACGTATAAAATAAAAGTTAAGATAATGCCTTTCTAGTAACTTTTTTTCTAGGGCATACGAAAGAGGTTAAAGAGAGTCATATCTCTGAACAGAAAACATCTGCTTAGTCTTCAGTCTCGATTGAGTTCAGGTTGTAATCAGGCATAAAGTCCTTTATACTCTTATATCATTCTATTTTAGCATGTTTTGGGCTGACCTTGCTTTAATGAGCTGTTAAACCTACTAGATGCTCTATAATATACTACTTTTACATTCATTTGGTCTCATATCACTCTTTATCCTCACTCTCTCATCAGAGATCCATGAGTACGCAAGAGAGATTGGCATTGATCCTGAAAGGGAGTCGGAGCTCCTGTGGCTGGCCAGGGAAGGCATTGTCGCCCCTCTCCCCCCCGAGTGGAAGCCTTGGTGAGAGGGGAAAGATACTGGATAGTGGGGCCAGAGCAGCATGTCCACCCACAGAAAACATTCTTACATTACATTTCTAAAACAACCATATTCAGACATCGTATCTGGTGTGGAGCCTGTAGTGTTACTCTGAGTCATTATTAATCTAAATTAGAGTTAGATAGAATTGGAGGGATGAAACCCTCTTAATGGTCACACTTGCAGAGCACACAGCACACAGAACATGTGTTCTCTGCATTTAACCCATCCGAGTACCAGGAGTCTAGTGGGCAGCTATTGTACAGCGCCCGGGGAGCAATGGGAGTGGTGCCTTGCTCAAGGGCTCCACGGCAGGGCGCTTGAGGTGAACTGGGACCTCTCCAAGTAGCAGTCCACACTCCATATTTAGGTCGATTTGGGGACTTGAACCGGCGACCCTACGGCTCACAGTCCAAGCCCCTACTGACTGAGCCACTGCCGGAAAGTTGTTGTGAACAGTCTTGGTGATCCTAAGTGAGGCGTCAGATACAAGCATTCCCATCAGCGAGTTTGATTGGTTGTAGTGTGTTTGGCCAATATCAAGTTTGTCTCCTTGACCACTGATTCTTTGAAGGTGTTTTTGAAACCTGAAGGGGGAAATGCTAAGTAACTATCTTTTGCTCCATCATTAGTTAGCTGCAGTTAAATGCCTAACATTGGACTCACTCCACTACACATCCATATCAAGTAGGTCCTAGATTAAACCAGTTTAAGATATAGGTTAAAGGGTTTGTATTGGATTGATGGACCAGCAAACATCATATATTTTTCTGTTTAATAATATATATTGGCCCTATCGCTCGAGCAAATCAAATACCTGTCCAACCCTTTCTCCCCTCAACTGAGAGGCTGATGATGATATCATTTGATGTTTGTAAACTACTAACTATTGAGTCAACCAACATGATTAGTTTGCGTGTCAGTCATCACAAAATAAATCAGCTTTAATTCTTTATGGCCCAACAAATCTATCAGATAGAGTTTGATTAAATGGTGCAGCGTTTAGTTTCAGGGATCTATCCATACCCATCTACCCAGTATTTCTTATTTCTATCCTGCCTTAGTGACCCCCCCGATTCTCTCCCCTCCTCTCCCACAGCCAGGACGTGACGGGGGACATCTACTATTTCAACTTCTCCTCGGGACAGTCCACGTGGGACCACCCCTGCGACGAGCACTACCGCCGCCTGGTGGCCCAGGAGCGCGAGCGTGCACAGCTCACGACCACCACAGGAGGTGGAGGCGCGAAGAAGGACAAGAAGAAGAAGAAAGAAAAGAAGGAGAAGAAAGAGAAAAAAAAGAAGGAGCCGCTCAAGACTCCTGGAGTGAGTGATATTTTCCCACAGATTTCATTTTGTTGTTGTTGTTTTGTCCTTTAATCCACCATATGAATGTTGTGTTGCTTAGAGACCTCACCCTCACAACTCGTAAGCTATTTAAATGAGTAAATAGGCAAAAAGATGACCAAAAACAGCAAAGACAACCATCAACATTTTCTGTTTGACTTGATTGCTAAATTCTCTGTAATGATGCGTTTGTGTACACCGTGTAAATCATCATCATTAACATAGAACCATGAAAAGCTGTTTTTAAAATCTAAATGGAATTCAGTATCTGTGTCTTTAGTGATTGAAAATGTTAGCTCAGGTTGCTCAGTTCTCTTACGGTGTCTTTTTGTCCCACAGGCGCTGAGTTCCTCTCTGGGACGCCTACCGCCCCCTCTGGGCAGCCTGGCTCCTCTCAGAGGTCTGGACGCCCCCGGCCCGGCCCCCCTGTCTGGCTCTGCTCCCGCTCTCCGGCGCACCCTCGGGAGCTCTGGGGGACTGGAGCCGCTAAAGACATCGCTTGGGGTAAGATCCCAGGACTGTATTATTCACCTTTTTAATAATAAAAAAATGAGAATTCATCATGTAAGACAGAATAGTCTCACACAATTATTTATTGGGCCTTAATGCAAGAAAGCCTTATTCTTTATAATAGCATTATTTAAGATTGATATCGATTTTTCCCTTGAAATGATAAGGGACCTTTCTGTGATGCAATAATGATGCAATAATAATATAATGTATAATATATAATGGTATGGCATATAATGGCAATAATATCATGAATTGCTCACAAGACAATGATAAAAGAACCCTAAAATGAAATGTTGATAATGTTATTTACATACATAATGCCTACTCCCAAACCATTACACTTGACTGTGTTAGTAAACTCTTTGTCTTTCTCTGTCAGAGCCTTCGGGGCAGTGGAGCCTCGAGTGTTTTGGGCAACAGGAAGGAGGAGCGAGTGTCTCTCACTCTGCCTGGCTTTGATGATGATGAAGATGATGATGACAATGAGGATGAGAACATCTCAGAAAACGAGGTGCAGTACAACCTTAAGACAAGTGTAAGGGTTAAAACCAGAGGGTGTCAGTGACATTTTGTGTGAGAATTTGTGTTATATATAAATGAAGAAAGCTCTTGATGATGCCAAAGGACACTTTTCAATTCTTTACCAATCCATAGTTATTCATTTACTATATCAAAACCAAAGGCTCTGATCAAACAGAACTATTAGGGTGCAAAAGTGCACTTTAGAAGAAGAAAACATGTCGAAATATCATACCTTGAGCTTCTTGTGATCCAAATGATTATGATGTTTTACTTTTAAAGACAAGGTATTCTACATTTCAGATTTCTGTCTCCTGTAAAGTAAGTCAAAGGTCACCCCTCTGATTCTCACCTCTCCAATCCAAGACCAAGCAGGTACTGGCTGTTCTATGTATGCTCTATTTCCCTTTTTAAACACATTGTGATCTTTTTCAGCCAAGTCCTCGTGGTTCAGACCGGTTATTGAAGAACCTTCACCTGGACCTGGACGCACTCGGAGGAGGCCTTCAGTATGAGGTACACACATTGATTTGCTTTGTACAGCACTGATTCTACTCTATTTCTTTTCCTTGACATAAAGGAATAACAAAAATGAAAACAGCCGTTGATATATTCTGTCTGATTATTTCCTTCCAAAGAAATAACACTGTTGGCAATCAGGTGTCTTTTCTCTTCCATCAAGAACATTTAATTTAGCTTGATTCCATGTCGAATAGGAGAGTGTTTTTTTGGTATGAATCTGTTTTTTCTTGTATAATGGTTTATCACTTCCTCTGTAAAGTTAAAGTGTTTGATGTGTGTGTGTGTGTGTGTGTGTGTGTGTGTGTGTGTGTGTGTGTGTGTGTGTGTGTGTGTGTGTGTGTGTGTGTGTGTGTGTGTGTGTGTGTGTGTGTGTGTGTGTGTGTGTGTGTGTGTGTGTGTGTGTGTGTGTGTGTGTGTGTGTGTGTGTGTGTGTGTGTGTGTGTGTGTGTGTGTGTGTGTGTGCTCTAGGACAGTGAAGCCAGTGGCGGTGCTCCAGCTGAGGAGAGGACAGAGCCAGAGTTGCAGGACTTGGCTCTATCAGGAGACCACAGTCCTGAACCACCATCCCAACAGGTACAACAAAATAAAGCATACACACACTACCCACTTTCCCACCAGAAACAAAACCCACTAACCCACAACTCAATCCTGGGACAAATGACTCTGCAGTAGTCTCGGGTGGAAAAAAAGAACGACATACTTGTCTTCTTGCAATGGGAAAGGAGTCTATCTAGTATTTTATATTTTATCAAATATAATATGTAATAAGTATTTTTGTGCTGCTGGTATTCAAGAGGCTTAATAAATGATCCTTGTTTTGTACAGATCCAACCATGATCTTTTTAATACACTTTTCATTGATAATATGAATACATCTTAAAAAATATCCCTCTAATATTGCAAATCATATCACACTCAAAAATAATCCCCATTAATTCCAAAACATGCAGTTCCAGTAACAATGCATCCATTGATCACGGTACTATAAGACGTTTATAATGCAGGATGTAGATGCTAGTTCTCATTAGTCGCTTTCACACCAAGTACTTTGCTGTACTTAGTTCCCAGCACTTCCCCCATGGAGCTAAAGAGCAGATCGCGTTCACACCGGAATAAGTCCCCTGAGGGAAGATTACGCGAATGAAGCCGCTGACGTCACTTCTTCTTCTTCTTCTTCTTCTTCTTCTTCTTCTTCTTCTTCTTCTTCTTCTTCTTCTTCTTCTTCTTCTTCTTCTTCTTCTTCTTCTTCTTCTTCTTCTTCTTCTTCTTCCGCTTTGGGTTTACTGGCAGGCCGCAAACAACTTCACGGCGTATACTGCCGCCCAAAGTCCCCGTCCGGATGTCCCCGGAGTTGGGGACTGGCTTCAGTAGAAGCTGCTGGGAGTCCCAGCAGCTTCTACTGAAGCCTTCCGAGTAAATCGCCAGAACGCCGACACCTCCTCTTCACTCCACCGCTCCCATGTTTTATTTTGTGTTGCTCTAAGTTAGCCTCTCTCCGTTAGTGCGCTGGGCTAATGCTAATAATGCTAATACCAGCAAATAAAATGGCGGCTTCACAAAACGTTTTCGAGTTTTACGGGGTGTGGTTTGCAATTCGCCCAGCCAATCAGAAATTGGAACTTTCTTCTCTTCAGGAAAGGGAGGACACGTTCTCATGAACTAAGTTCTCTTTTTGGTGTGAACGCAAAATCCCAGGAACTAAACGGGAAAAGTACGGGGAAAAGTACTCCGGTGTGAAAGCGCCTATTGTTTTCACACCTTCTCTGTGTTAGTTACTTCCATAGTGGACATTTTCATTGTCTCATGTAATTGTGATTCTAAAGCATCTGTTATTGCTTCTCTTTGTCTCGTGTGACCTCTTTGACCTTTAAACCTCTCACCTCTGGGCTGTGACCCGGTGTGTTCCTGTAGCTGCTGTGCTGCTGGGATCTGTCCTACGGCCACGGCTGTCACTGTGTCTTCCTCTTTGTCCTGCTGTCCTCCTACTGTCACTGTTACTGGTTTGCTGTCTGAAAGTTAGTCAGGAGATATCGCCAACAACACTATGAATACTATAATTTCCCTCAGATTTGTGTATAAGCAGTAAAACTCTGCCCTAGTCCATAGATATTGCACAGTCTATATATTACGTATAATAATAGGTAGTATTGCATTTATTTATTTTCTAAAAATGACTCAATCTCCAGATGATTAAGCCAAACTAAAGTAGATGTTTTTGTAATTTCATCAGCACATTATGACTTTCTGAAAAGCTCAAATAAGGGAATCACATATATCAGACAAACCTGCTCGTGTGTGTGTGTGTGTGTGTGTGTGTGTGTGTGTGTGTGTGTGTGTGTGTGTGTGTGTGTGTGTGTGTGTGTGTGTGTGTGTGTGTGTGTGTGTGTGTGTGTGTGTGTGTGTGTGTGTGTGTGTTTGAGCGTTATAGAGACCCAGAACAACAACATGTGTATGGTTCTCTGTGTCTACCTGCATGGGTTTATTTGTGCACCTGTCTCTTTTAATAATCCATTTGTTGGTTGTCTAACATGGCTCATTTTGCCGATTCGTCAGTTTGCATGCAATAATAATAAGACCATCCTCCCCCCCTACAGTCTTTCAATTTGGGGTTACCATTTTTTTTGTCTGCCTCCTTCCCTTACGTGCCCTCCTCCACCCTTTCTCTCCCTTGTGTCTCTGCACGCCTTCCTTTGTGCCTCTGTCTGGGACGGATGGACTGTTCTTCCTCTTCCCCTCCACCAAGGAGTCTCTGAGGGGCCGCCACCTCCACCTGTCCTCACTGAGGGGCAGCAGAATCCACGTCAGTGAGGAGGTGGCCCGTCCTGAACCCTCTGCTGAACAGGAAATAGAAAAAGAGTTAACTGAGGTGGTGGAGGACGAGGAGGAGAAGGAGGATGTTCAGGTAGAAAAGGGAGAGGATGAAGCAGGAGGGGAAGCAGAGGAGGGAGGGATGGAGGAGAGAGGAAATGAGGAAGATAGGGATGAGGAAAAAGTCAAAGAAGAGGTGGATGAGATGCAGGATGAGCAGGGAGGAAGTAAAAGGTCTATAGAAAGCAAGAAAGAGTTGGATGAGGAAGAGAGCGACGAGATAGAAGTGGAATGCTGCAAAGGCGGTGATGAAGAGTCCGAAAACATTGAACACAGTAAACAGCAGGAGAGCAATGAAAGAGAGGAAAGGGACAGTGATAAGGACTGTTGTGCTGAAGGGGAGGGTTTAAATAAAGAGAAAGAAGAGGCGAAGGAAGAGGTGCAAGCAGAAGAAGAAGATAAATATGAATTTGAGGACGGTAGCGATGAAGATTTGGAGAAATCTTCCAAAAGTGGTCAAGATGTTGGAAGTGAAAAGGAGGAAAAACAGGGGGATGAGCTTGAGAAAAGCGTAGATATCGAAGAAGGGCAGGAGGAGAGCGAGGAGGAGATAGATGGGAAAAGGGAGGAAGAGGAGGAGGAGGGTGAGAACGATGAAGCTTTGGAGAGATGCTCCCTGAGCCAGAGGAACGTGACAGAGAGCGACGAGGTGCTAGAGAGATGTGGACAGAGTGGAGGAGAAACAGAGGGGGAGGAAGATGGGGAGGAAGAGGACGTATCAGAGGTCCAAAAGCCCCAAACTGCATCGGAGAGTGAGGAGGAAGTCGTGGAGGTGTTTGAGACCGGAACGGCTCTGAGTGATCGTAAAGCGCTTGACCAAAAGAGAAACACTCTCAGTGGCAAGAGGGACAATGGGACAAAAAGGTCCCTCATTCCTGCAGAGGTAGGGTTCGGTGTTCTGTGTGCTTCCCCCAACCAAACCACACACACATTTCACATCCTGACCCCAACCCTGATCCTGCCTGACCTCTGCAAGAAGGCGCATGTAGCTCCCAGAATCCACTGCCTTAGGGGCTCATCACTCACACACTGGAACAACATTTGGTAAAAGGACGCTGCATTCGAGCCCCTGAGGACTGGATTGGAAAGTGCTGACCCTTTATATTTGGCAGTACAGACTTTCCTTTGCTTTTAGATTGGTGTTTTATTTTCAGCTTTTTCACCAGACCAGTTTCTCCTTGGCCTCCCCCAATGTTCAGAGTCTGCTTGTTTCGCTTACAAACAATGGACCGTCTGATTTCGCAGCCTTGTTGCTTGTGTTTGCATGTATGCTGTTGCTGTTGCCTTTTTGTGACGTGTTTGTCATTTGGAAATCTCAGCATTCTTTGATGCTTAGTGTTGCTTGTGCAATTTAGTTTGCCATTGTTCATTCATAACTTTGTGTGTGTGTGTGTGTGTGTGTGTGTGTGTGTGTGTGTGTGTGTGTGTGTGTGTGTGTGTGTGTGTGTGGTGTGTGTGTGTGTGTGTGTGTGTGTGTGTGTGTGTGTGTGTGTGTGTGTGTGTGTGTGTGTGTGTGTGTGTGTGTGTGTGTGTTATGGCAGGAGTCTGAAGCCAGTGAGAACGTTGAGGAGGCTTCATCCTCCATAGATGTCAAGGTACTTAGGTCATGCTGTCACCACCCATTATGCACCATTCATTCATTAGATAGAGTGTTAATTGTCAAACTGCTTTGAATCCTTAAGCTTTCCGAAAAGATTCTGGACCTGTCCGGCACTGTCAGTTCTCTGGAGAGGGAGGAGACAAAAGAGAAGAAAGAAGGAGCAACAAAGACAAAGAAGGCAGAGGTTGCAAAGAGGTTGGTTGTTTTTCTTTGGTAACTTCTGGAAATAAGAGTCGGTGCTTCGCCTTAATTGCATCATCTCGTAATGGGGTATTGTCTTTATCAGGTTTTTTTATATTGTTTCACAAGGAATTGGAAGTTCATGATTTGAATTTTTTTTTTAATCTTGCACATTTTTAGATTACCCCTAAAATCTCAATAGAGAGGCGAAGTCCCTCCCCTTCCGGTGACCTCCGTGGGACCTTATTTCTGAAAAATTATGTATTGAAGTCAATGGAGAGAGAAAATGTATCTTTCGATCCCGTTTGAATTGTGCCACAAATTATGTCAATCTTAAAAAATCCACGTCAAAAAAGTCACAGTTTGTCGTAAAACTGTTAAAATATAAGACTATGAAAAATACGCAACTAGAAAGACTACAAATCCCAGAGTCCCGGTCCCGCATGCTGGCTCTCACGGAACTGACTAACTCCCCTTGTGTGTATGTGCAGCTCTCAACATGCCCAGACTTGTAGTGATGTTCACCTCTTTTAATACTTTCCGCCTCATTCTGAAAGAAAGAAGTGAAATGTGCCAACGGGACGGCCGTCTTGGTGTGTGGTGCGTGATGGGAGATGTAGTTCATTGAGCGGTTTCACACAAAAAACAGTGTTACTTCACAGTTTTACGGCACATTTTAATTTTTTTGAAAAACATCATATGTGTAATTCGTGGCACAATTCAAACGGGATCGAAAGATAATTTTTCTCTCTCCATTGACTTCAATACATACCTTTTCCGAAAAAAGGTCCCATGGAGCTCCACCGGAAGGGGAGGGACTTCGCCTCACTATGGTAATTATTGTGCCACACATTTTTGTCACACAAGTCCCAACTAATGAATGTATATCAACAACTGCTTCAAAAGGGACAAGGCCATTCAGGATAATATAATAATAATAATAATAATAACTGAGATTTCTATAGCGCCTTTCAAGGGACCCAAGGTCGCTTTACAGGAATTGGGGCGAGCACACACAAAACAAAACAAAGGTCAGACAGACAAAACAACAGATCGATTTAAGGGCCGAAAGCCTTGATGTATAAACAATATAAACTCTTATGGCCAATGGTACAACCTTTCTTTGCTTTGCTATAAGAGTAACACTTTTCTCCCTCTTCAGGATTTTGCAGGATTCTAGCAAAGACAACCCTTCAGCGTCTAAAGTGGACCGACTCGTCCTCCACCAGTCCAGCCCCTCCCTCTCAAATTCTTCTCTTTCTGAGCAAGGCGTCGGGCTCCATCCAAAAACGGAAAGCCTTGGCACCTCTTTGGTCATACAAAGGCCGGAAACCTCCAGAGGCCGGCTGTCCCGCACCCCCAACACCCAACTAGACGATGATGGAGCCTTCTTCAAAATCCAAAAGAGCCCAAGGGAAGAGGAGCCAAGCTGGAGAGTCAGAAGAGACAGAGAGAAGAAAGACAGGGAGAATGAGGAGGAGAATGAGGAGGAGGAGAGAAGGAGAGAGGAAAGGAGCCTGAAAGAGAGGAAAGAGGAGAGGGAGAGGACTAAGGCTGACATAGAGGTGGGGGAGGAGAGGGAGAAGAGAATGCTTCTCCTTCAGGAGGAGCTGAGGAGAGAGGAGGAGGAGGAGGAGAGAAGGAGAGAGGAAAGGAGCCTGAAAGAAAGGAAGGAGGAGAGGGAGAGGACTAAGGCTGACATAGAGGTGACGAAGGAGAAGAGAATGCTTCTCCTTCAGGAGGAGCTGAGGAGAGAAGAGGAGGAGGAGAGAAGGAGAGAGGAAAGGAGCCTGAAAGAAAGGAAGGAGGAGAGGGAGAGGACTAAGGCTGACATAGAGGTGGAGAAGGAGAAGAGAATGCTTCTCCTTCAGGAGGAGCTGAGGAGAGACGAGGAGGAGGAGAGAAGGAGAGAGGAAAGGAGCCTGAAAGAGAGGAAGGAGGAGAGGGAGAGGACTAAGGCTGACATAGAGGTGACAAAGGAGAAGGAGAAGAGAATGCTTCTCCTTCAGGAGGAGCTGAGGAGAGACGAGGAGGAGGAGAGAAGGAGAGAGGAATGGAGCCTGAAAGAGAGGAAGGAGGAGAGGGAGAGGACTAAGGGTGATGTAGAGGTGGGGGAGGAGAGGGAGAAGAGAATGCTTCTCCTTCAGGAGGAGCTGAGGAGAGAAGAGGAGGAGGAGGAGAGGAAGCTGAAGGAGGAGAGTGAGGAGAGACTAAGGTACGCATGGAGAGTATATCACACGTTGCTGCCTACACTGACCAACATGGGACTAAAACAAAGCTGGAGAATCATTTCTTTTCTCATAAATGCTTGTTTCCCCCAGTGCTCTGCGGCAGCACCTCCTGTCCAGGAGGAGAGAGGAGGAGGCCACGCTGAACCAGGAGTCTGAGAGGACGCCGGAGGAGATCAGAGAGTCGGCCAAGGAGGAGAGGGAGAGACAGCAACGCAAACTCAGGTCAGAAAGAAACCACAGTGAGGCTTAATCTGTAATACACTGTCTGTTCATTTGTCTGCTGTTACTCCACATATCCTCAAACCTATTTATGACTACCGTACGCTGATCAATTCATCGTATTTTAATCGCGATTACGATTATGGCTTGCAACGATTACGAAAACAACGTAATCGAAATGAAACGATTATTTTTTTATTATTATTATTATTACTTTATTTTTTTTATAATTTATTTATTTTTTGGTTTTTAAGTTGAATTATACTTAAAGTTCAGGGTAATCAACTGTTCACATTTTTTTTCTCCAATAAATGGATGTTTTCAAAGTCAATGAATAATCGCTTTTAATAAACGTAATTACAATTATTGACCCAAATAATCGAGATTATGATTTTTGCCATAATCGAGCAGCCCTACCGTACACAGTATTTAGACTACTGTACAGTATTTATTTGTACATTCTGTTGAAATCATTCTATCTTACTTCAACTATTATGTCTATCGCACTATTGTATGTATCATTTAAGTAGATTGTATGTAGCATGGTTGAGGAGCCTGGGACATTTAATTGCCAACAACAACAACAACAACGCTGTGACTTTTGTGCATATGACAAATAAAGCCTTTTATATCCTTTAGAATCCAATGTCTTGTTATCAAACTTTGAAAACAAGGATAGCTGATGACTGCCAAGAGTCATATAATTACTCATTACTTACTTATTTTAAACTCAGACATGAAGCCATTTGACAATTCCTGCTTCAGTTTGTATTTCATCTATTTAATTTAACACCGATGTGTTTCCTGCGCCCAGGGAGGAGAGCGCGGCCATGCTGAAGGAGTTACGCTTCACTCTGGAGGAGGAGCGAGGAGCGGAGCGCGACAGACTGGAGGCGCAGAGGAGGCGGGACATCGAACGTCTCCAGGAAGAGTCTGAAGGGGAGCTGCAGGCGGAGAAAAGGAGACTCCAGGGAGAGAGGGAGGAGAAACTGACCTCTCTGAAACACGAGGTAAATGAGGATGATGCTGGCCCGCTTGTGGCTAGATCCTTTCTGATTTCAATATTATGTAGCCATTCAAATGTTTGTTGTTGCACCTGCCTTGAGACTACTTTGCTCTATGCCTCATGAGGGATATCTGATGCCTCACAAAGTGAAGCTAAAGCTGAACACAAGTACCAGGAGCCACAGAGATATACAGACAGGTTGACAAGCATCTGTTTGAAGCTACATTCAAATAAAGTCACTGTTTAAGGGAAAACATGCCACCGATCAGTGTTGATGGGAAATGTAGTCAATTGATGCAACATTCCTGAGTTTCAAGCTTCAAAATCTGTTGGCAAGTAGTTGAATGCAAGGTAGAAACCATTACTACAGATTTTATTTTGATTCGCTGGGTAACCAAGGGCGCTCTCCAGATGCTGCTCTAACACAGAACTTCCTGTAGCGCCCCTGTAGCTCACCTTTTAGAGCAGGCGCATGTAGGAAAGCTGAGTCCTTGTTAGTAGTCCTTTGTTGCATTTCAACCTTGTCCCTCCCCTTTTTTTTTATTCAAATAAAGACAAAAAACTCCCAAATAAGAAAATAACCTCTTCAAGGTTCAAGGTTCTTTATTTGTCATATGAACATAGCTACAGAGTAGTTATGTCGATGAAAGTTTTAGGTCACAGGCTTCTCCAACAGTGCAACACAATAATACAGAAAAACAGAAAAATATAGTGCAAGTAAATATTAAAAAGTAAATACAAAATGTCATTGTGTAAATAAAAATAAAAAAGGGCTGTGGCTGCATTAAGCGTACAAAAAGAAAGCGATCGCAGGCTATGTAGTCATCGTCAACACTGAAATACACAGAATAGGTGGCAAATGTAAGTAATTGAGAATCAAAAACAAATGACTCAGAGTTCTTCGACGGTTTCAAGTTACTCACCCTCTTCATTACACATGAGTTTGACTTTATTTACTTTTAGTTGTTGTGTGCAAACAGAGATCGGGTTATTGGTTAATACGGTGCCGTTGGTCAAGTTGTGTTTTTGGTACATGGTGGCATTGGGCAGATTAATGATCTATCCACATGTGTGGCTGAATGTGTGTTTACACTACTTTGTCTTTATAAAGGTTAAAACCACAGAGCGGAGGAGGGAGCTCATGAGTCCACGTCCTGAACTGCAACTGGCAGAGTACCACAGAGAGGTGGGAAGGCACACACACCCGCAGAATTACATTTGTTCCATTACATTGACACAGACAAATATCTATTTCTGTCTTTCATTCTCTAGCTAGGTGGTGTTCTCCAGGAAGTGCGGGAGGAAGTGCAGCGTGATCACGAGAGGAAGCTGGAGCAGCTGAGGGAGGACCACAGGAGAGAGATGAACTGCATCCGAGAGAAATACATGGATGAGGTGAGAGAGGGTTCACAGCTCACTGCTCTTGCATGGGTCAAAACTGTAGAATATGTTGAAATGAGTGTTTAAAGAAGTGTAACATATTTTTGTTTCCAGCATCAACAAAGACCTTCAGGCTCTAAAATACAATAAATAAGATCCACACAAGTTTGTTTGCCTCAATGCAAGGAACAGCTGCGCCCAGAGACGTTTTATTTTCAGATTGTCCGTACGTCCATGTTTGGAAACCAAATATCTCAACAATACCTGAAGGGTTTTCTTATACATTTGGCACAAATGTCCACTAAAGGACAGAGGCCTGTACTACGAAGCCGGATTTTCACTTAGCGACGCTGGTTCACTTCTTACCGGGCTAGATCTCCATGGTAACTTATGCTGAACGGCACAGGTTAGGTTCCAGGATAAGAGCTCAACTCTTAGCACCGCCTGCTGACCAATCAGAGCTCAGTGTGCGGAGTTTAAAGCGATCAAGTCATATTACAGGAGAAAGGAAATACAGAAAAGCTGACGTTGCAGGAAAGACGGCCGGCAAAAATCAACTGACTGTGTGAACGATACCGATACCGATACCACTGAACAATACCGATACATATCGTGATACTTTGAAAATGTATCATCCCACAATTACTCCCATGAAGCGCTTTACGATATAGTTAACATGTCAAATGAATATTAAATTCAATTGTGGGACTTCTTGGACCTTTTAGTACTGAACAAACAATGAAAAATACATACAAGATATGAAGAAAACCGATTATGGAATATCTTTTATAACACCCGCCATCAGGTGTGCCGCGTGAATAGCACATCTTGTCAATGCAAACAGACCGTTATATCACCGTTATAATTAATGTTAAACCTGAGATTCGACTAGAGAACAAATACATAATAGAATAATGGTCATGAGATCTCGGCATTGCACAAACAAACCAATCTCATCTTTAAAATCAACATTTACCTTCACTGGTGAGAAAACAAATCCCATCACAGTTCATTTGTGGGACTTTTACCTTTCTAGTATTGAACAAACAATGAAAAATACATAAAATATGAAGAAAAACGATTATGCAATCTAATTCATAACACCCGCCATCACGGGCCACGGACTCACTTTTCAAATTAATTAAAACATTTTTTTTTTTTTTAAAGTATCGAAACCGGATCTGATTTCGGTACGGTATACCGTAGCCACCAGTAACCGGTATTTCGGTGATACCAGATACCGGTATACATCTCTACTTCGATGTGTCAAAGTGGCAATTTCTTATATTACTTTATATGGTAAAACCAAAGGATGATATTATGCTGAGAAACTGTTTGGTCAACTGGACCTGTTGTATCACACAGTAGCTTCCTGCCAAGGTCGTACCTGAAGAATGCGGCTCTCCCTATGGGAGTATTGTAAGATAACAGTCAGGAGAACGTCTTATCTCTTGTGTTCTCTGCACAGCAACAGTCCTCTATAACACACACACACACATTTACCCCTGTGTGCACTCCTGCAGACTACTCTGTACTCTGTGAGACATGTACCTTTGAAGCGCTTCAAATAAAGAACCAACAAGACAACTCTGTTTGCTTTCACCAGTTTATTATTGATTACACTCATTGTACATCTTTACAGTATTGACGAGTTTAAAATATCCACAACAGTCCCATTATCAAATCATATCACATCATAATGTATCATATATTTCCTGTATGCAGAAGTATCATTTTAAGCAACACATGAAGTTGACGAAACGCTCGAGTCAAATGTAATTAAAGTCAGATCCACTCGTGTCTTAGACGGGGCAGTGATATCATAAACCTGTTAATGCACGCATTCAAACACTTGGTCAAATGTTGCTAACCCCGCCCCTTTCATGTGAACGCGCACTCAGCCGAACAGAGAAACCCTGGCTTGAGTTACCGAGTTGATCCCCAGTGTCGTAGGACCGCTTAGCGAGAGTGCGTTTGTTTTGGGTTAGTTAAGCCGGGTAACTCAAACATATCCAGGGTCTGTTGAACTGGGTTCGTAGTGCAGGCCCCAGGTTTCTATTACCTCCACAAAACACGGTTTTGGACAATAAATAAAATGCTTATTATGACCGTTTCACACAATTATCTAATACTATAAAATAATGAAGTGATGCCATTTTGGACAGACATGGGTGTAAACTGCAACTTGTCAAAGACATTCAACAGTGATGTGGTTTTTATTGCAATTACAAAATGGTGCGTTTGTGTCTCAGGAGACGGCGCAGAGGGCGCGCTTACTTTCTTCACTGCAGGAAGACCGAGAGCAGCTGCAGGCCTCGCACGCTGTCCAACTGGAGCAACTCCGCTTGCAGCTCAACACACAGATTCAGAAGACACAGCTGACACACTCGCGCAAGGTGAGACCAGACAGATACGCACATTTTAAAACATATCTCACGTCTCAGATTGTAAAGAATTAAAGCATGTTTAGGGTATTTTGAGGTAGAGCAAAGTGAAGCGTCATCAACACTATATTCTAGAAATGAATTGTGTTCATTCTTCTTTCAGGAGTCAGAACTGGAGGATCTGACAGATAAGATGGAGCTGAGAGCCAAAGCACTGAAGAGCCAGGAGGCCATGCTGCAGAACAAGGTCTTTACCTCATACTGCAAGTACTGTTCATCATTAATACACTAACCCAAACCTAATGGTGTTCTGGTTTCTGTCTCTTTTTAGGCAGCAGATCTGAAGAGGAGGAGGAGGAAGCTTGGGGAGGAAGAAGAGGAAGTGGACAGGCAGATAGAGGTAAGACATCCAACTTGTTCCTAATAAAAAGAACAATATTAAAACACTCAACCATCTCTCCCCACGTGTGTGTGTGTGTGTGTGTGTGTGTGTGTGTGTGTGTGTGTGTGTGTGTGTGTGTGTGTGTGTGTGTGTGTGTGTGTGTGTGTGCGCGCGCGCGCGCGCGCGCGCGTGTGTGTGTGTGTGTGTGTGTGTGTGTGTGTGTGTGTGTGTGTGTGTGTGTGTGTGTGTGTGTGTGTGTGTGTGTGTGTGTGTGTGTGTGTGTGTCCAGACCTTACCCCGGCTGATGCAGGAGAGAGAGCAGCTGACGGAGGAGCTGGAGAGGATGAGAGAGGAGAGGCATCAAGCCAGAGAACTCCTCCAGAGAGCCAGGGAGGAGAAGAGTGAGGCCAAGCAGGGGGAGGAGAGGCTGAGGGAGGAAGGGGAGAGAGCCAGGGAGGAGAGCAGGAAGAGCAAGGAGGACAAGGGGCGACTGGAGAGCAAGGTGGCGCTGCTGCAGGAGAGATGCGACCGTCTCACTCGCAGAGCCAGGTACAGTTTAAAGGTCACCTATTATGCAAAATCCACGTTCTCACATATTTTCTACATCAACATGTGTCCCCTCTGTGCAAAGAGATTCTGAAAGTTTCAGGAAAAAAGATGCGCTCACTTTTTGTCCAGATCCATTTATATAACGACCTGTCTGAAAATGAGCTGATCAGATTTTGGGCACTTTATGATTTCATAACAATGTTTCGGCTTGTGTAGCCATTAGCCAATCAGCAACCAAGGTAACCCCCCCACCTTATGATTATGGGTAATGCCGCAATAATCTGTCTTCAGAGACATGTTTTGTATATATCTGAGACCTATAATATACTGATGAAAAACAGTATAATAGGGGACCTTTAAATCAGATGCAGGAAACCCCAACGTCCGATGGGGTTATTTATCTGAGGAGAATGCAATGATTTAGAAGATTATTTTTGTCCAATCAGTGAGCTGGAACCAGGCGAAGGAGTGAGTGCCTACCCGAGAGCAGAGGCTAAACGGGACAAGAAGAAGGCAGAGAGATCTGAGGTCACAGCGCCCCCCAGTGACAGGAGAGACTCCCCGCTGCATGTAGAAGACCTGGACGACCCCCCCCTCTCCCCTGTCCCCGACAGCACCAGCAGCGTGGACGAGTAAGGACACGTTGAATACAAAGATAATACACATTTTTGGCTTTTTTGTATTCAAGGGGTACAGATGTTGTCATGGTTGCTGATGGACCATAATATTGATATTTTGAAATATGTGTGATTTTAGTGCCACAGTAACAAATAGTGACAACTCCTACTTATACCAGTAAAATATAATAAAGAGGGCTTTCAAACTTCTCAAAGACACATTACGCAAATGTGTTTGGAGTCACTTCGTGATTGGTGCATTCACAGATGTGTTTGGGTGTTGACAGTCTATTGGCATATTTCATCATTTTATTTGATAGTGTTACATGTATTGAGGGCAAAAATCACACTCTTAAGAAATTCAGATGTCATTGCTCTTTGAATATACTTGCATAATTAGGCTATCGAGATACATTTTATAGTGGCGTAAGATGGTCTTAAAATGACATTAATGCTGTCAAAACAATTATTTATGGGACAAAATATCATCCAGCAAAATAAGTTATCCTGACTATTCACTGTTGACCAGAAAATCATAGTTAAAAAAGAAGTCCATGGGTACAAGCATCGGGACGTTCGGGACGAATCCCGATGGGCCGGTACTGATGTGGGCTGGTCGGACGACTATCCCCCCCCCCCCTCCCGTTGACAATTTACTAGCGGAATTTACTAGCGGTACCAAGGTGGGCCGGTCGGATAAGTCACTAGCACCCCCCCCGTTGACAATTTACTAGCGGTACCGAAGAGGGCCGGTCGAGAGTCCCGGGCTTATTTTTAGCCCCAGTCCGCCCCTGGGTACAAGTGTGTATTAAACCTCATCTTTCATCCCTTTGTGTCCAGTGTTCGACGCTACATCTCCTCACATGGCGCATCCATCCAAAAAACCAAACAGTTCCTGGATAGGGAGAGCAGCCGGCTGATGGAGAGACAGGCAGCTCTGCGGGCGGCCCAGAACGGCTCCTCCCAGGACCCCAACCAGGGAGGATGGGTGACTGAGGAGATGATAAGAAACCTACAGCAGGTACTGAATAATACTTGGTGTCATGAGGGGTGAGACGGAGTTGATTTAGAATAAGTGCTAAGTGCAGCTCCCTCTTCTCTGTCCTGTCAGGAGAGCAGGAATGTTCTGGAGCTGCAGCGGACGGTTCAGAGGGGGAACTCTCTGCTGCGGAGGAAAGAGGAGCAGCTCCAGCAGCTGGAGGGCTCTCTGGCTGAAGAGGTGTGAGACAACACTCAGATAAACAGATGTTTGGAGCTTGTATGTTTTCACTGCAGTGGACTCCAAGAGGTGAACCTGTACACCTGTTTAGTCGCAGCTGAGGTTAACAATTACAGCTTATAAGGAATCTATAAACATTAATAAAATATAGAAGTAGAATACTTTTGTGTTATCATGAATTTATTCCGCTGCTAGTTAAAGTAGCTTTTGCACATCGGAGTTAGCTTTAAATAAATTACACAATAAGTTAAACCTCATTTCTACACAGAATAGGCATTTTGATAGACTTTGTGTATTTTTGTGCTTTTTTAAGAATAAATCCAAGGCATATAATACTTATTATTAACTGCGCTTTGTCGTGTTGCCTTCTCTGTTTAGCCGCTGTTTGAGGATCTGTCTCGGCTGGCAGGAGAGAGGAAGGTGACCTTTGATGTGACTGACTCTGACCTCAGCAGCACGTTGGACCCCCCGGACGGACCAGGTAACACACCGTGACAGGACCCCCTTCTGTGATGCTTGATGTCACTTCCATTTTCTGATTCCTTTCAGCTAAATGTCACAATTAAGTTGATAGGAGGGTCTCAGGCTTCTTCCCGATCAGCAGAATCAGTCACGCTACAAAGTGTTCCCAAATGTTTCCAAGACATATTCTCTGTAATGACTGATGTATCAGAATATCATTTCACGTACACTGTTTCTCTCTGTCTCTCTCTCCTGACTCTCTTATCAGGAGGTCATCCTGATGTCCCGGACAAAGTGCAGGAGTTAGCAGAGTCCCTGCAGCAGATCTCAGGCCAGCTCAACAGCGTGCTGGGTGCGCTGGGTTCACTCGCAGAGAGGCAGAGCGCCCCCCCCTATACACACTTCTCTCTGTCTCAATCTCACTCATCCCCAGCTCCCCCCTCCAGCTCTGCCCCCGTGTTCCCCCAGATGCACCCCCTTGGCTACAGCTCCTCGGTCCCCCCTCCATCGACGCCCTGGAGCTGGGCCCCCCAGGGCTCCTCCACAGCCACGCCTTTCTTCAGCACCCCCGTCAGCAGTGGGCTGAGGGCCTCCGATGACCTCATCAACAACCGGTGGAGCCAGATATTCCCCGGTACGCCAGCAGACGCCTCATTCTGCTTCATGCTACATGAAGCCTTACTTGCTTTTTCTAAGACACGCTTAATAAATCTTGGGTCGTCTTGATCTTCATTATCACTTTCTTGAAAGGTAGAAGTGTTTTAACACATTTTCATTGGTTTTACTCTTTTTCAAAACAGTTTTCACTGATCTCATATAAAGACCTACAACTCATAAGATCAACTTTGAAAGAAAGAACGACAGTTGATAGAAAGCACCCATGAGAAACTGTTTTGCATAATGTTTGCACACTTGCTATATGATCAAAGATGTCAAATCAGGATAGTAAAAGGAAAGAAAAGACCAGCCCATAAAATAATTAAAAGTGGTTGTTTTGTATGTCTAGTAAAATCCTCCACTATCTATGCATACAACAAATGTGCCTGTTTTGGCACATGCTATTTGTATCGACACATGACACAGGCATATAGCACAAACTAGGGACTAACCTGTTCAAATTGATAGCTTTATTTTGATATCCTTTGTGAAATGAGTGACTGAAACAATATATTCATTTGAACACATGTTTGATGGAAATGTTTATTTGGTTGCATGTTTGAAATGTTGTGTGATTATTGACCAAACAAAGCTACTTTCAGTTCCGTTTGTGTGTAAACCGCTTTGATATCTTCTGAGTGGACACATGTGTTGAAGCAAAGGTTGATCAGCCTTATTGTATGTGTAAGTTGTTGTTGGTCCTGAATAGTTTTTTCTGTTCTCCAGGAGCAGCTATGGATCCACTCGCCTCCACCATGGGAGCAGCCTCTGCGTACTCAGCATACACTCCTGCTAGGTGACCTGCTACAATGTGCCTTTCAATCAGGCTATAGATTATACACATCCTCACTGTCTTTAATGTACCTACAACAGTCCTAACACTGTGTGTCTGTGTGTGAAGCGACCATGGTCGGAGCCTGCGGTCTGTGCAGAAGTCTGTGGAGGTGGACGGCCAGCGGCTGCAGGGCCTGATCGACGGAAACAAGAGGTGGCTGGAGATGCGCAAGAAAGACACCAGCATGTATCCTTTTATCACACACACACACTCACACACACATACATGATATCAATGTTGTTGTTTAATTAAAGAGCGCACAACTCAGTGTCAAATTACAACCTGATCTCAATACGACACACACTATAGTCTGACATACTGTGTGTTTATACCATTTCAATTTAGAAATCCCTTACAATGGAGTTTGGAACTTACAAAAGGCATCCTGGTATTTAGTGAAACACAAGCAAATCATGTTTTGATAAAATATATTATATTTGTTTAACTATCTCTTTTTACATATTCTTTACTTCCTTTGCTATTTTTCTACCCTTTTAGTTTATTTGTTATGTATCTTTTTGCTATTAGCACAAATCAAAACAAATCATCCATCAAGCATTAGTTCCTCTTTTTTGCATCACATCAGACTTGCAAACCTTTTATTTATTTAAAATATATATATTGGTGCAAACCATAAGCAAACACACCATCTGGTTTAAAGGTCACCATTGGTACGTGTTGAGCAATTTAGAGGACTGTTGCTAAGTGTCTCTAAAATGTCTTTTAACCAAATGTTCTTTTCATATCGATGTTTATTGATGTATTTTGGACTTGTTTAATAACCTTTTACAACTTCACATTATTGACATACACACTCTTGTCAAACATTGTCTTTAACTGATTCTTCCAGACCTTTGTTCACTCGCTATCGGGATCCTTCCACAAAGAGCAGCCTGGTGCAGCTAGGCCTTGACGATAACAACCAGATCAGAGTGTATCATTACTGAGGACATGAGAGGTCAGTGCGGTTGCACTGTGACTGTCCAGAGGACTTTGGAGCGTTAGTAACTGACAGCTCAGCTTTGTGGCGTTTACACGCGGGGTGAGTGCGGCGGACGATTCAGGGAGAAATATGTCACTGAGGCCTGAGGACCTTCACATGATATACGGCTTAAAGCACTTCCAACGCCACGTTTACAGATTACAGCTCCATGCCAGACTTGGGCCAAACTGTTTTTAAATGGTTACGTTTACTTTAATGTCCAGACAATGACAAAGAATCATTTACTGAACTATGTATACTTGTTTTACTGAGACCATCCCAAACACCATCCAGCTTATGTTGTGAACCCATTTGTCGGACATAAAACTACAAAGTAGAGCTTTTAGCTGCACACAGGTCAATATTCATTTCATGTCAGGTTACATTTGTATTTATGACACTCCTTTAAAAGTGACTTCTAAGTTCTAAGTGTATGTTTTAACTAATTATTTTAGATATGGTTGTTTTAGTATGTCAGAAGCCAATCCACTTTTATTTTACATTTGTTACTTTCTGTATGAATGTAAGATAGAAACATATATTTTGTGCGTATTTATGTGTTGATAATACTGTATTTTTGTATACAATATTTTAATAAATCTACTTTTATATATATTTTTGTTTGTGTTCTTTCCGTTATAATCAAATCCTGATTACCTAACAGATATACGTTCACGTCTGCTAATTTCTCTTACTTCCTGTTATAGTGATTAAAGGTGGGGTAGGTAAGTTTCAGAAACCGGCTCGAGATACACTTTTTGTTATATTCCATGGAATGCTCTTAACATCCCGATAGCAATGAATATCTTAAGTGCTTTGACAAAAAATCCATTAAAAAATGTCATCTGTAGAAGCCGTAATACTGTAAAAAGTACAACCATGGCCTACCTGCCTGTCAGCCTTCCATCGGGGCACAAACTTATCTCGTGCCCTCATTGGTCATGTGCGCGTTCGTGTGTGTTGGAGGAGGGGCTCTATAAGGAAATGGCAGATTTTCTCCGGTTGTGTATTTTCAAATTCGAGCGATCTCGAGCCGGTTTCTCAAACTTACCTACCCCACTTTTAACTGTAAATATTGATAACGGTTTTGCAACAAAAATATTCTTGTATAAAATGTCTGCTAACATTGTAGATTTGTAGTCTTCTCAAACATTACAACATATTTGTTATATGTATTTTACATTTTATTTTTTATATTAGGCAGTGCTAGTCTACATTTTGTCTTCAGTTTGTTTGTAGAAAAACAATGAAACCTCATCAAACAGTGATTTAAATTAATATCTAGATTAGATTAGTTTATTGTCATTACAAAATGCAAGCACAGTGTAACGACATTAAGGAGGGTCTAACCACAGTGCAAAACAGTCAGTTATATACACAATTATCAGTAGTTTGTACAAAATAAATGATACAAAAATGAAGGTAAATAGATGGGAAATGTATAAATAAGAATAAATACACAAGTTAATATCTATTTTGCACTTCTAACGTTACTTTATTTGTTAGCAGCACGATACTGTGTTAGGCTATAGCCTGTATTACAGTGTATTCCAGTTTTACACAGTAGTAGTAAATGTTAAGAAACAGTCATTACAATTTGGTGAATAGCAAAGCTGGCACTTTCATTACTCGATATTCTTGCCATAAACAAATAACATAGTAATGACAACATTGCTGAATAAAATGGTTATAATACCACTTAAATGGCAGTTATGAGTTTCTACCATGTTATCAGGTTTATAGATGACAGAACATCTGGTTCAGGAGTCGCTAACTGAACGTTCAGGAAGGAGCCAAAAAACGATCCTGAAAATGAGACTTTTATTCAATAACCTCTCATTGCAATATTAGACATTTAATCTGTTTATCATACAGTGCAGAGTAAAAAATATCATCGCATCCAGACTTGAGGGCAGTCATGAAGGAAATACAATCATCATCATTATATTGATATTCTCCAATGAGAAGGACGGGTAGCTGGAGGATCTGACCAATCAGAGCACAGTATGTGACTTACATGATTAGAACATCAAAAGGCCACTGACAGACTAGACAAAACTCATTTTCTCACACACAGACACACAGGCATACACACAGCATAAAAACAGTGAATTCAAAATGCATTGCTGACTTGTGAGTCAAATGTAATGCAGTATAAAATAAGTTAATTCTGATAGTTTCTTTGAGCGAGTGTTTACATTTTCATCAACAGCAGGAAGTAAACACTGATCACAACAGTTATATTGATGATGGCAGCGAGAGGACAAAACACTTCAGCATCACTTGACGTTGACCCAGTCTTTTTATTGGCACATACAAGTGTCCATACAAACGGAGGGAGGGTGGAGCTACTGCCCCCTCTCTGACCGGCTGATTGGCTGAGGCCTGCAGGCAGAGAGATGCCCGCCGTGCAGCCTGGGAAAAACCGGCTACTGGCTGTGCTTTTTTTGAAGAACATGAAGGAGCTGAGAACGGAGCGAGACGAGGGCGATAAGGCAGAGAGGAAGAGCTGAGCTCAGACGATCTGACACGTCTAGAAGGCGAGGATCTTGTCTCTCTGGATGGTGTCGAGGTCGTCGTCCATAGTCAGAAGGACCTAGCAGGGAAAGAAATATGTGAGAGGTTAGTATACACAAAGGATTGGGCAGCTGTTTTTTTTCCTCTCCCTCCTTTTCCAAATTATGGGATTCAAAAAAGGCGAAATTCACAAATAGCTGAAACTCTTTATGGCCGTGTTTGTACTGTTAAATCATGGGCGCAACATCTTTTGTGATAGAACCCTGAGAAAGGGAAGATAAACATTTTTAATGAGGCAACTTTATTCCATTGTTGGTGAATTGGCCCCATAATAGTACTGTTTACCAGTTCCCATATTGCAACAATATATTCAAGTTTTATATTTAAAATGTCAAGTACACATATATTAATATAAATAATATGTTATTTACATATGCTTTTAATGAGTGTCCAGAACAAAGAGAGATATCTATGTGACACACACATACACACAAAATGAACATGATCGTACCAGGAAGGATCCGAACATGGCGATGGAGGAGAGGAAGTGCCAAATGTCGTGGTCATCAAAGAATGAAAGCAGGATGCAGTCCCGGTTGTGTTCGCGAGACTCCGCTGGAGTTTTCTGTGTCGGGAGAGGAAACCACACACACAGTTAACGGATGCCACATTGTGTAGGCCAGTGTTTCTCAAACTTTTTCACACCAAGGACCACTTAACCAATAAAATACACTCGCGGACCACCTAACTCCACAAATATCAAAAAACACATCCTTTTTCTAGAACAGATTACAAATCGAATAAATGATCACTATCAAGTACGGTTTTTTTGTGTGTTTTCTTTTATGTTGCGGGTCTCCCCACGAGGCACTACCACGGAGTAGGGGGCGGGTCGTAACAGCTACAGACAAAGAATCAGCACTTTTGAAACAGGGCTGAAACAGAGGGGATTATGGGATTCTACAATGATCTGTTTGGTGTTTGGAGCCAAACACTTCAGAGACATGTTTTGTATATATCTGAGACCTGTAATATATTGATGAAAAACAGTATAATAGGGGACCTTTAAGAAATACAGAGCCAATGTGTGCTCTCACCGGCTAAAACTTTAGTCAACTAGGTGTGAGGGGCTAATGCTGCCTCTGTTTAACTGTGTGCGTGTGCGTGCGTGCGTGTTTGTGTGAGTTACTGACCTGCCAGGTGCTGAGACCCTGGAAGAAGAAAAACAGCGCAAAGCCCCACACCACGGCTGTGAACAGAATACACACCAACGCCAGACACCCGATCCTCTCACCGCTCCTCAACTGAAACACATACACAGAAAAACGTCAGAAATACAACAACAAAAAACGTTATTCTATAAAAACATGGAATTATGCAATGACACACCTTCATAATGATGTAAAAGGCAAAGTAGAGCAGCAGGTTGCAGATGGCGATGGCCAACAGGTAGGAGGCAAAGTCGTTGGGTCTCTCGAGGAGTCCAAAAGCAGCGCTGCAGAGGAAGTGAAACAGATGATTTAATCATGTGACCTATATTTACATTTCAATTGTCTGGTTAGTGTTAAGTAAAAATATCACTTACAGAGACCAGTTGATTATGTTTCCCAGTACGAGCAGAACCATACGGTCCTGTCAGACAGAGGAGAGATGATTTAGAGGTAGACAAATGACTGAATACAAGTAGAAGCATTCGAATGACACAATCTGATCCAAAAATCATCATTCGAGGATTTTTTGTATAAACTTTTAAATACTGTGATTAATTGTAAGCTTAGAGTAATACATGTTTAAAGGAATATCTTCACCAACAAAATGACCATTTGTATATCAATTTCTCAGCCTGTTACTTAAAAGTTCTGTTAACTTAAAAGTAAATGGGGTGCTGGTTAAGAACAGCATCAATCTTTATACACAAATGCATTGAAGGTGACACATGGGTGAGTAATTTAGTTTGAAGGTTATCTCGTGGCTAAATTATGCCTTTAAAACATGTTGTCGCAGCTGCTTCAGGTCATTACTCACAATGTACATGGGTCCACTGCACTGTCTGATGCAGTCTGTGTAGAGGATGTTCAACATCCTGCGCATGATCCCAGAGTCTGCCGCAACAATATACAGACAAGTGTGAAATGAAGCTTAGCGCAAGTTCAGACAGGAAGACCTAACACTCCGTATTGCGCGTCATGGCAATACTTGCTCCCTGCATCTAAATGACAGGGAGCGCCTCTCCTCAGCTAAACCTATCACGCCCCTTCATTACAGGGCTAATCATCGCACCTGTTAACCCCTCTATATATGCTCTCCCCTGTTCTATCAGCTGTCTTCCAGGTGTCAACGCGCAACCCTCCTCCACCCCTTCGCCTCCTGCTTCCAACTCAGGGCCAAGCTTAACCTTCTCCCTTCCAACCGGACCTAACCACTTATAACCACCACCAGTGTCTAGACCCAGGGGGGTTCATCGGAAATGGTTCTTCCCTTCCCGATTGATATCCTACTAAAACTTGGGCCTAATCGCCAAAACAACATTCATTCATTTGTGATGAACTGTCATCATTATGTTCCATTGATATAATGTGACCGATAATAAATATGTATTCCATACATCATGTCTCTCCTGATTGAACTGCAGTCAAACACTAGTCCAGAGTGTCAGGCTCAAATCCAAAGCACCTTCAGTTAATCAGTCAAAATAACACTTGAATGATTTATGATTATTCCTATGCATACATAAAACTAATTAAAAAGCTAATATTGTTTTGTCTGTACAGTTAAATCGTGCTGCTACACATTTGATCAGGAACAGATAAAAGCATTAATTGTAACAATACAACATTCATTTGTTATTTTTGGCTAAAAAGAGCTAGTTACTATGTTTTATCTATAGTTTCAGTTGTTCCTTACCCAGCCTCCATCGGCCCATGTAGTAGAGCTGTGTGCTGAGGAGCATGGTGGCCAGGATGTGGATCACAGAGAAAATAATCCAGAAGACCGTGTTTCCTTTCCCAAATACCTGAAAACAGAGCATCAAACACATACACAATGTTCCTTGTCTACTACATGGTCTTTGTGTGCGCGCGCGTGTGTGTGTGTGTGTGTGTGTGTGTGTGTGTGTGTGTGTGTGTGTGTGTGTGTGTGTGTGTGTGTGTGTGTGTGTGTGTGTGTGTGTGTGTGTGTGTGTGTGTGTGTGTGTGTGTGTGTGTGTGTGTGTGTGTGTGTGTGTGTGTGTGTGTGTGTGTGTGTGTGTACACTTACCACTCCCAGCACAGAGAAGAAGATGACCCCGGCCAGGCAGGCGTATGCAGTGTAAGCACTTGCGTTGATGTCTGGGTGTCTCTTCTGATACAACTTTAACACACACAGCCCAGCAATCATGTACATGAAGGAGGTGTCTGCAGGAAATGAAGAAAAATATGTCAACAACAAATATTTTTGTCGTATAAACATTACAAGACCCAGATTATTTGCACAGAAGGCATCGGGAAACTAAACTGCAATTTTCCTTAAAAGTGACTTTAGCGTGGGACGGTAAACCCCTGAAACTAATATAGAGGACAATCTGCACAAATGTTATTCCGTTGGATCAACAATGGTTGCAGGTGATCTCAGAAAAAGAACTCAAAGCTGTGTGGATTGTGGTCCGTGTGTGGTCAAAAAGAGGACCCGTGCAGTCTTACCGAACTGGAAGTTGGTGTAGTTGGGACAGACGTGGTAGCATGCGCTGAGCAGACCCTCCATCATCAGAGCCGTTCCCATGGCGTAATACAGACCATAGTGCTTTGGGATACCACATTCCTTTTGGGTGGGAGAAAGGAACACTGGGTTATAATTGAGCAATGAAGTTCTATAAATAGAACATTGTGCCTGTATACTTCCTTCATTACCTCTTATTTATTGAAGCAATAAGTTACCAAATAGTGCTAATTTAGCTAAGATACTGTTTTCAATCACAAAAAATGTGTATTTACTTTGGAAACAGAGCTAAAAACCCCTCTTTGCTGGGTGACACACAAATGACTATAAGTGTCTCAGTGCGTTAACTTCTGTCCGTGTTACTCACCAGCGCGTTCAAATCGTTGCGGAACAGGGCTCGATTGTGGACGATATCTTTTTTAAGGATGATAAGGAGGAAGAGGAATCCCAGCAGCACGTAACCGAGGTTACTGAGGATGTTGTTGAACGCACTGTGTATGAAAAATGGTGTGTGACAAGGGTTTAAACACCGATATGTAACCGTCTAGCCATACGATAATACATTTGGCATCCAAACGCACCTCAGAGCTCCCAGAGGGTGGGCACACAGGAAGTTGTAGTAGCAGATGTCCTGGTTTCCTGTTACATTCACCACCTAAAGAAAGAAAGAGAGTCAGTTTACCTTCTATTTTTATTTATTAGGGATGTAACGATACCAAAAACTCACGGTGCGATAATATCGCGATAAAAAGTCCACGGTACGATATTTATCACGATATTGAAAAATAACGAAAAAATATTTTTTTACTTGATTTTTTTTTTCTTTATTAAATAATAAATCGGATTTGTACAGCATTTTAGTAGGATAGTAGTATTTTAAAGTGTCAACAATATAATAATCAGACCCACTCACTCACTCAGCATCATCAAGGTTATCTTTTAGGAATATGAGCATGTCCACATTTCCAGGTAGAAGCTGGAATGTTTGGGCGTTTACAAAATCCCCTGCTGTGGAAAAAACTCTCTTGCTTGGTACTGATGTTGCTGGGACAGAGAGATATGCTTTGGCCATGGGTGACAGCAGTGGGTCAAACTGTGCATTGTCTCTCCACCACTTCAAAAACAATACAGTTTTTGCCAAGAAGGTGAGGCTTATTGACAGGGCGAGATATAAATATACTGTTGGTACTTGTCAATGTCTCTAGGTATGTACATGTAGCCCTGTAAATACGATGTCCTTTTGTGTTATCTGTTGTTTTATGTTCATGTTGTAACCAACTTGCTGCCATGTTGGACAAGTCTCCCTTGAAAAAGAGATTGATGATCTCAATGGGACCATCTGGTTGAATAAAGGTTTAAAAAAAAAAATATTATTATTATTATTATAAAAAAAAAAAAAAAGTCTCACGGTATTGAGTCATTTATTTACCACGATATCGCGATATTCGATATATCGTTACATCCCTATTATTTATCATATTTTATTTCACAGTCCATGTCTCATCAGCGTACCGTCTGGTAGGTGATGACCAGCTGGACGACTGGCAGTGCATAGAAAACAGCAATAGTAGCAATGTTCCTGAAGGGAAAAGAGATCATTATTAGACTTCCTCTGAATTGGGAGGATTTAGAAATCTTCACAAATGTATCATTGTACTTCATTCAATTGTATTCGAACCACTATCCTCACCAGAAGTAGATTTGGTATTTCTTGCTCAGAATCCTCTTGTCTTTGCGGGACAGGTCAGACACACATAGATATTTCTGTATTCAGGAGGGGATATTATTACACATTCCTCGTAGAATTAGCAACGGAAAGGAGAAGTGATATTTAAACATTGTGACAAAACCAAGCAATGTGCATTGAGTTGGAGAGACTGGGCAAACCTTGGTGCGGACGATGTTTTTGTCTGAGTTGATATCGTCCAGCGTGTCATAGTCGTCCTCCTCCACAGAGCTCAGAGACTCGTGCCTGCTTCGTCCAACGCCGTCCAGCGATCTCTCTGATGGAGAGAGATAGGGAATTCATGGAAGAAAAACAGAAACAAGCCTCTCTCGGTGGGACAATCTGGTGAATTACATGGATTCAAAGTTGTTGTTTTTTAAGGATGCAAAAGGTGTTTCAACACATCACACCTCTTAAAAAGTATTTGCATTGCAATGATTGTTGGTACTCTGATCCACCTAGTATCAAAAAGGTTTTGCTGTTTATTTCATTTGAATCAGATTAGGAATTTGCCACCTCCAGGCATCGACATTTGAGTCTCATTGATGTTTGATTCAAACGGTGCTGATTGATTTGGTGCAACTATTAAAACGATTTTGCGGCAGTGTGTCACCGATGCGGATGGCTATGTGGTGAAGGTGATAGAGGATTGTGCGCCGTTTGAAAGGCATCTGTCCTGATGAACAAAAGACACACAGAAGACAGGTGAGGGACCAGAAGAAGCACATAAGAAGCTAACTGCAAGCCAGGCTGTGGAGACATACTGCAACGTGAGAGGGGTGGGCCAGAGGAAATGTGTGTGTCTGTGTGTGTCCATACCTATGTATCCATAGTTGTTGTCAGTGGATGTGGCGCTGTCAGTGATGGCCTCTGAACTGAGAGTGCTACCGTTGTCAGCTGGAGAAAAAAACAGAAGGATTTTTCATTATTATTCATAAAAGCTACTCTTAAAGAAAGACGTAAAGAAATCTCCGAAACTCACCAAAGGATCCATATTCATACGGTGAGGCTGCAGTTTGGCCTGTGGAGATAAGCACGCACACATTTAAAACACATTTAAAAGTATAGGTGCACACAATGACACAGAGCACCACTTCAACCAATACTTGTTAGTATCTTAAGGCTACACACTAAAACACTACTGAGTTCTCATTCATAACACTCCGTTCGATGTCTCACTATGGGATGCCCTTCATCGGGGAGCAAACAGAAGCATCAATCTCATTACGCCAATCCTGATTGGCTGGTGATCTTGACGTCAGCGTCAGGGGAATCCACCCCCTTTAAGTAGCTTGCGCCACAACGCATGCGTCATTCAAACACCTCTTCTCGCTTCAGAGCAGATGGTACTCTATGGTAGCCGGGAAGCTTCACGGTCCACAGACTGAACCCAAATCTAAATTTCGGTCGACGGGCGCTCGCCGGCTACCCTTCCTGCTTAGCAAGAAGACTGCTAATACTAACACACCAGTTAGTATTATAATCGACCTCGCCGTTTCTTCTTCGGGAATGAAGGTAAGGTTTTGATTTTTTCAAGCTAGCAACACACCTGTTGCTAGCTTGCTTTCCCTCGCTACCGACACCACGGTAGCGAGGACGTTTCTCTTTTCTCTTTCTCACGGAGGAGGAAAGGATTAAAAGAATATTAACACACCAGTTAATATTCTTTGAGAAAAAAGACCTACACCGTCCTCTTTTTCTCCGGATTAAAGACAGGTTGGTAACACTTTTTTTCTCGACGACGTACCTGTTACGAGCGGGTCCTCTCCACGCCACGCGGCGAACAAGATGGACGCCTCTCTCCCTCACACCAGAGGAGTCAGGGACTCGGAGGCTCGACTCTGCGGGTTGAAAATATCAGGCACAGACTCACACCAGGTCTGCTCGTCCTGCCTCGGGCTGGAACACGCCAAGGAGGCTATTGACAACCCCGGCTCGTGCCCGTTTCACCATAAAGAGCCTCCGCCGACGGTTAGCACGCCAAGCTAGCTTGTCGGGACAGGACCCCCTCATGTCCGTTGATTTGCCGGCTGGCAATCAAGACGCGGGGGCGTCCGCCGCAGAGATTGAGCCCCGCACTGTGTCGGTCTGGGGCTCATCAACAGCGGCAGCTGCAGAACCGGAGTCCCGCGCCGTGTCAGGCTGGGACCCGGTGGCGGCAAGAGACGCGGGAACAGAGCCCCACGCTTTACCAAGCTGGGGCTCCCGGCTAGACCTCACCATGGTTTCGCCCGCGGAGGATGTCCTGGAATTGGATTACATGGAGGACGAAGAGGATGCCTCTGAGTTCCTCCTGTCTGATTCGGATGAGCAAGAAGACGATATCTTCATGTCATCGGCTCAAGCTGCAAAGCCGGGAGCGATGGCTGCTCTCCCGGGCGATAGCACACCAGCTTCGCCCTGTCTGAGCATGGACCTGCAGGCCGTGTGTCAGCGCGCTGCGTCCAGGCTAGACATCCCGTGGCCCGAAATGGCCAAGGAGACCTCCAGGTCCCGTTACGAGGGGAAACATTTTCCCCAAGCAACGAGGACAAAGAGGCAACTCCTTCCGGTCTTCCCGGAGATGTTGGATGAGGTGTCGGTCTCGTGGAGAGACCGGCCCTTTAGCAACAAGGCCCCAATCCAGAGTGCCTCCTCCCTAGACTGTGACGGTATGGAGAGGCTTGGCCTGCTCCGCATACCGCCTATGGAACCGCTGGTGGCAGCCCACCTCCTACCGAGGATGGGCCCGTCACCAAGCAGAAACCCCACGCTGCCAGCGAAGGCGGACCGATTCCAGTCGACCATGACTGAACGGTCCTACAGAGCCGCAGCGTTGTCCGCCAGGGCTCTGAACGTTTCCTCGCTGCTAACCGCATACCGAGCGGAGCTCTGTGAGGATCTGTCGAGCAATCCTGGACCGGCCGTTCTGGATGAGATGGCCGCGGTCCTGGACGGCAACGCTGTGCCGTCCAGGCCACGGGCAAGGTAATGGGGATCATGGTGGTGCAGGAAAGAGCTAGATGGCTCAACCTCACCAACCTCCCAGACCGGGAAAAGGAGGATGTGCTTGACATGCCCATCGTTCCCGAGGGGATTTTCGGCTCCGCTCTCGCCTCCATGCAGAGGAGATGCGAGTCGAAAAAGAAGGAGGACGAGGCCCTCCACCTCTGCCTCCCTCGAAGGGTCCAGCCGCTGCCTTCACAGCGGCAGTCCTTCGACCAAGCTGCCTCGAACCCTGCTCGGTTCAAAATACCCAAACAGCAGAGGTCGCAGCCCGCCCCGAGTCCCCAGCCCAGGCAGGAGACGAGGGCGAGTTGGCCTAGAAAATCTCCGGTCCCGGCTGCAGCCCAGGCGCCAGCAGTCGAGGAAGAAGACGCGAGCGGCCTGACAGCCCCTCCTTCTCTCCTCTGTGACAGAGCTGGAAGTCCACGGTTCCCCAGCTCTAGATGTGTTCCCGCCGCCTCGAGAGATGCCGCAACACCATCCTCAAGTCCGCAAAAACACATGTCACAAGTTTGTTGTTGTTTCTAAAATAAACCATTTTCCGCTGACGCATCCAAGCTTCAAGCCAAGGGCACAGCTCAAAAACATGAAAAGAAAAACAATAAAAACAATAAACAGTCCGTCAAGTGTTCCCCTTCTGAGAGCAGCTACGGCTTCTCTCAAAAGGCGGATTATAGACGGGTCTGTGAAGGCACCACCGTCACGCGCATGCTCAGTATCGGTGGGGATTGTCGAAATAGGGTACCACCGTGTTCAGACACTAGAGGGCCCCAAAACACAACTAATAGGGACTCACAAGCCCGGGGAGAGTCAGCCCATATTCTAGAGAGAGAGATTCTCTCACTTCTAGAAAAGAGGGCTATATCTATAGTACCCGCCGAGCAGAGTCAGATTACGCAGACAAATGTCCTCGTAAAGCACCTGCTCAACCTGGGTTTCATAATAAACACAGAAAAGAGCATGTTGTGCCCAGCACAGACTGTACTCTTCCTGGGTTTACACCTGAACTCGGTGCCCTTTACAGCCCGCCTGTTAATGGCACTACGTCACTGGCTGCACCCGACTTTTCTAGTACGGGGCGCGCCTATGGGTGCTGTCCTTTCACGGAAGGTGGTCACCACAGACGCATGTCTGACAGGCTGGGGAGGTATTTACGGAGGTCGTCCGGTGAGGGGTCTCTGGAACAGAGACCTCCAGCGGGCGCACATAAATTACCTGGAGCTTTTAGCGGTGTTCCTCACTCTAAAACGCTTTCTGCCTTTTCTCAGAGGACACCATGTCCTCGTGAGGACAGACAATACGACCACAATATCGTGTATAAACCGCCAAGGGGGTTTGTGTTCTCTCCAGTTACACATGCTGGCACGCAAACTGATCTTATGGAGCGGCAGACGTCTCCTCTCTCTGAGAGCGACGCACGTACCGGGAGTGATGAACCTCGGGGCAGAGGTACACCACTGTATGCAAACTGGACTCTACATCCAAGGATTGTGAGTCAGCTGTGGGTGCGTTACGGCAGAGCCGCAGTAGATCTGTTCGCATCAAAAGAAAATGCTCAATGTCAGCTGTTCTTTTCAATGCGCGATTTAAACGCACTGTTAGGCGTGGACGCCCTCGTGCACGATTGTCCTCCGGGTCTTCTGTACGCGTTCCCACCCCTGGCTCTGTTACCCCCCAACTCTGGCCAGAGTGAAGGAGCAACGCCACACACTTATCCTGATGGTTCCGCCCTAGCCCGCAATGTACGGGCTGGCGGAGATATATCAGCTGTTGTGCGGGCAGCCATGGTAGCCCCCACTACGCAGGGACAGATTGTCTCAGGCGGGGGGGGGCGATCCTTCACCCACACCCAGAGCGCGGGGCACTATGGGCCTGACCCGTGAGTGGTACAATCTGAATACAGTGGGACTCCCTCAGAAGGTGATAAACACTATTCAGAGTGCGAGAGCTTCCTCCACCAGGTCTCTTTACGACTGTAAGTGGAGGGTGTTTGAGGAGTGGTGCCTTCAAGAAGGGCACATCTCTTTTCAATGTCCTGTCGGGGTGATTTTATCATTCCTACAGGACTTGATCGAAAAACACAGAGCTTTCTCCACGATCAAGGTGTACCTGGCTGCTATTGCTGCATGCCATGTGGGCTTTGAGGGTAAGACGGCTAGCCAACATCCTTTGGTTTGCCGTTTTATGAAGGGAGCGCGCAGGCTCCTCCCTGTCTCCAGGTCGCTGGTGCCCTTATGGGACCTGGCAGTGGTTTTAAATGGGCTCAAAATGACCCCATTTGAACCCCTGGAGGGAGCTGACATGAAACATCTGTCACTCAAGACAGTGCTGTTACTGGCCCTGGCATCCGCCAAGCGGGTCAGTGATATTCATGCGCTGTCTGTACATCCCTCATGCACTCCGTTCGCCCCAGGGCAAACGAGAGTGTTGTTGAAGCCCAACCCTGCCTTTACACCAAAGGTGGTTGGTTCGTGTACCCCAATTGACATTGAGGCATTTCCTCCGCCGCTGTGTTCCTCCGGGGAACAGCAGCCGGATGTGCTGTGTCCAGTCCGTGCTTTACGCACCTATATGGACAGATCAAAAGAGTTTCGTCATAATGACCAGCTCTTTGTGTCCTGGGCTAACCCTCACAAGGGCAAGCCCGTTACTAAGCAACGGCTCTCCCAATGGATTGTGGAGGTAATTGCTTTGGCCTATACGAGTCAGGGGCTGCAGGCACCTTCGGGTCTGCGGGCTCACTCGACTCGGGGCCTGGCTACATCCTGGGCTTTGTTCAAGGGTGTTTCCATCCAAGACATCTGTGCAGCGGCGAGCTGGTCCTCGCCGCTCACTTTTGTCCGCTTTTACAGGCTAGACGTCTCCGCTCCAAGCGTGGCCCGAGCAGTGTTGGGCACCTTGTTGCTTATTTTGAATGACGCATGCGACGACTAGCGCAAGCTACTTATAGGGGGTGGATTCCCTGACGCTGACGTCAAGATCACCAGCCAATCAGGATTGGCGTAATGAGATTGGTGCTTCTGTTTGCTCCGCGATGAGGCGCATCCCATAGTGAGACATCTCACTATATGTTACTCTGAGAACTGGGGTTACGTAAGTAACCTATAGTTATTAGTACATGAACACAGAGAGGTGAGGGATGCAAAAACACATGCAAGGATCTAATTATTTCAGGCTCTAAATGCCTACATTTGACAGTATTAGGATGACAATGTGAGTGGGGAATGCTGCAAAATGTGTTGCAAAGAGTGGTGACTGCTGCAATGAGAGTGAATTGTTTAAAAAAAGTGTCCTTCAGTTTTAAAATCAAATCATGTCAGCATACACTGCAGTGAGCAGACACAGATACACACTGAGAGGTAGAGTTGGGCTAAAGAACCACAGAGGAGAATATATTAATCTCAGTAATTAACAACTGTATTTTTGATCTTGATAACTTGAGACAACTTCTATGTCATCCTTTAGTTTTTCCATCATGTTGTTTGTATTGTTGACTATAATGTAATATACTGATGTGTCTCTTCAGTAAACAAACAGTATAGCTGTGAGAAATAGTAGAATGTGTGACAAATACAGGAAAACCTAATAAAAGTGAGTCATGTGTGTATGTATCTGCAAGCCATAAAAGCTTCATTTACTTGAAATACTATCATTTTTATGTTAAGACACAGTCTCTAGAGCTCTACAGTCAATCATATCTCTTTATTGTTAGTCAATGAACACTGTTTATATGGCAGGAGAGTTATAGTATGTGAGCTAATGCAGGCAGAGCCTCTACAGACAGTATTAAGTGCAAGGCAGGAGTAACAGTGTCGTTATACCATCTCCGTTCTTCCCAAGCAGAGAGGCTGAACCACACATAAGCATGAGGGAGAGAGAGCGAAAGACACACATTCATTACACAGAAATGTTTAACTCTACATTAAAACGCTTAAGAGTTAATGTACCACTATACTGTCTGTTGGGGGTAATCTCACATTGAATATGGCACCTTCTCTCCAGTACACGTTCACAACTTTAAGATAATGGTACACTCCACACACCCTCTTACGAGCCCCTAATGGGCCGATCCATCGTAGCTAGTTGCTGGGTTACCTGTTTCCGCGGGCGACATGTCAGCAGGAATCTGAAACACCTCTCTCTTCTTCATTCTGCAGAGAAAGAGAGGAAAACTAATTAAAATCATTTGTATTCAGTGGAGTGCTCCTCTTGTGGTGCAGTTGTATACATCTACGTTCTTCTTGAACTGGGACCAGAATAACAACATGTATACATTGTGAACTTGTAAAGTAATGTTCTTTTACAAAGGGCTTAACGATTTTTAAACAACATATATCCAGAAAACCAAACACTCCAGTCTCTGTGGCTTTATCTGCCGTAATGACAATTGAAGGGGGGATACATGGGAAGTTTATGCATCACTGCAAAGGATTTAATTATTCTAACACAAATGCAAATTATCTCAGCAGTGAAACAAGTCTGGGTACATGAAGTGTTTGCAACTAACTGTTGATTTAGTGTCAGAGAAAAGTGCTGAATCGTACCGCTTGTTCTCCACACAGGTCATGAGCAATACGAGCAGATAGAAGGAGAGGAAGATGCCCAGAATGAACAGCATACCCCTCACATACACCTCCGCTGTGTGGAGAGAGACATACTGTTAGCATATTAACATGCTGGACCTCGCCAGCACTGCAGAATGAAATTATATATCATCATTACAGCTTACAATTGGGGGAGACATACATTATACAACATGCAGCATGCATAAAAGCAAAACTCGTTGTTTTGCATTATTTATTTCTCTATTAATTCCATTTCTAGAGAACAGAACGCTTGTTTATTACTTTTGGGAGACCTGGGTTTAATGAAAATCATCCTTCAAATATCATAACTTTCCCCCAGTTGCATATTGTGCTGATATACCGAAAACAACCTTTTACTGCAATGGCACAATTATAAAGCTAATGGTGAACCTGAACCCGTATCGAAGCTTCTTAACTGTGGGCATTTAACAAATTCATTTTCCTCTAAATAATTCGGAAAAGCTCTGTGGTTTACAAGAAATCAATATGGATTATTCCTCCCTCTGAACAGTATATATTTGTGAACACGTGACTTACAGTTGATAGCAGGGGTGACAACCACATCGATGAGCTTGCTGCGGTTGCCGGCGTCGATGAGCTCATCAGGACGGAGAGGGTAGAATCTCAGCGGACCGCCACACGCCTCGTCCTCTGTTTTTACCACTACCACCACATAGAAGCTGTTGCTGGGGAAATCTTTTCTCTAAATGACAGAAAAGGACATATGTTGTGATGGAAGAGCTGTATGCTTTGACACACAAGCTTTGACCATGTGAGCGACTGTGTGTCAGACCCTACCTGCACTGTGATGGCGCCTTTTTTGGTCATAGTCTGGTACATCCCAATGAAGGCCACATTGTTGTCAAGGTCATAGACTGGACACTAATAAGAAAGAGACAAGAAGAAAGACAAACATGGAATATGAAACACAAAGACTTAAAAGATAAGATGAACAGGATTGGATAAAAATAACAATATTATATCAACTAAGGTGATTCAAATATTAGTTAATCTTCTCAGAACATCATAACATTGACAGTGTGGGCTCAGCACAGCACCGACACTGTCATGAACTTCATTTTGCCCTCATGTGGCCAAATGGTGGTACTGCATGCTGTCTACAATGGACGGGCCATTTGAGGACATCAGAAGTCTGGTTTGAGGGGATGATGTAGGGAGGGGGAGAGTGTACCTGGATGTCCTGGATGGACATAACGGAGCAGGGAAAGGTCATGTCCGAGTTGACCTTGACGATCACAGTGTCCACCCCGTCTGGGAAGACATACTGGAAGTACTGAGAGGATGGGCAAAAGAAAGAATAGGGAAAAAGATGAATATGAAGAAACGATCAACCCCTTTTTTATGTTTCCTAGCTTTTCTTCACTATCTTTATAATGCGTGAAAGAGGTTGGGATAGACAATAAATGTGATGGAACATAGGTAAATAAACTGAAGTACTGGTACACTAATTACCAACCTTATGGATTAAAGGGTTATGATTCAAGGGAGAGGTGCTACAAAAGGTCATAATGAAAAACTAGTTTGTTCCTCTTTTAAGGTAAAAGCAGAACGTGTCAATCCAAAGGATGAACAAATTGAAGTCACAACAGGGTGGGGTAGGTACTTTTGGAGAAACCAGCTCGAGTGCGCTAGAATTTGAAAATACACAGCCGGAAAAAATCTGCCACTTCCTTACAGAGCCCCTCCTCCAACACACGAACGCGCACATGACCAATGAGGGCACGAGATAAGTTTGTGCACGAGATGGAAGGCTGACAGGCAGGGAGGCCATCCAGTTATTGTAGCCGGGCCGGCTAAAATGACTAGTCGTGCTTTTTACAGTACTACGGCTTCCACAGATGACATTTTTTTATGGATTTTTTGTCAAAGCACTTCAGATATTCATTGCTATCGGGATGTTGAGAGCAACTCCATGGAATATAACAAAAAGTGTATCTCGAGCCGGTTTCTCAAACTTACCTACCCCACCTTTAAGAATTGTGTGAAATGTGAAATTCCCTAATTGTGCTTTCCTCAGCTTCTCTCCCGATAAAAAGTACCAGTGTTTAATAATAAGCTGTATGTATCATTGTTGGGAAGTGAAAGGAATATTTTTGTATGTGTGACGCAGAATCAGGCTTGACTTTAACAGTGTATTACTTACTTTGTAAAACAATATATAACAAAGAAATACCTTTAATAAATGTACTTTTTCTGAACAATAGTATCCAATACCGGATCACCCCATTGTCACCAATACTGGACGCATATATGCAGTCGGTATCGGATCTCTAATAACAACACAAAGCTTTGGTATTGAGCTGAAATACCTGAGGTTGGGAGGGTGACGCAGTGAAGCTGAATTTCGTGTCCGTCCTGTAATCAAGGTAAAGAAAGCATGTCAGACATACCAGTAACAGACCTGTTTGTGACTTTACATCCTAGCTTAAAGTAACATTCATGAAGCTGAGAATGCAGGTAGCTGCTGCACCGTGTGTGATTCTCTCAGATGTCACTCACTGCAGGGTGAAGCTTTCAACACGGCTGACCCTGAGCTGGTAGTTTGTTCCCTGGCTGGACAGGGTGGACACATCCACAAAGAAGAACTGGTTCTCTGAGGAGGCCCGGGTCGGAGGCTGGCACAATGTCCGGCCCACATGATTGTAGGGATACTTTCTCTGGTATCTGGAGAGAGATAGAACAAAAATAAACTCAAGTTACCATTCAACAGGTTTGAATTGGATGACATGAGTAAATCTATGTTTTCACAAGAGTTTTGAAGATTTCCAAAAATCGGATGTCAAATGTTCAGCTTTAGAGCTAATTATCTCATCACATAGTGCTCTACGGTGAGTGACATGCATTTCTGGCAAGTCTAGAGATTGTCCTGAACATTTTGATATGGAACACAAAAGATGATTTAAGGAGACATCTACAAATCGAGAAAATACCCTTAGACTCCAGAGGGTAACAAGTATCTACACATGCATGGAAAAGTACTTTGAACTAAGTAATGGATGAATGTATTATAAAAATCTAAGCAAGAAAATGTACTTGGTAACTGAGGATGGAAATTATTTTATTAGATTACTTAATATAATAGCAGCATACGACATTACCAAGGATTGTTGTTTAGGAATCAGATGACCAACAGTAACTAAATAATGCATATTGAATTAGCTTTGAGCACAATTAAATCAATACCCAGCTCTAGAAATTGTTTTGCAAATGCAAACAGCATAGATCAAATTGAAGTGGGAATATTTTAAAAAGAACACGTAACAGAAACTATATGAAACGAAATAAATAAATACTGATGACTTTGAGGTTGGCTCATTTACAGTAAACTGGGCTCCTCAGAAATCTTCACACCGGAGGATCTTAAAAGGAGGAAGTGAAACACCAAGGTTTTTTAGTCATCTGCTAAAACATGCATGGCCATGAGACCTACACAGGCAAGACTGCAGTGAGGTTATTCTAGTGTTGCACAACCACACAAAGTACCTTGGAGTGTGGGAGACACATCGCAGATGGGCTGTGAGCCAATAGCTAATAAACAGCTGAACTTCTAACCTGTTATGAAAAAGGCTGTGTGCCTTATAACCAATGAGAACACTCCGGAGCATATGTAAGGCTGTGTTGTTTAGTCCCCACATTGACAACTGGTGAGTCTTAGTGCTTGCTTACTTCATCAAAGAAATAAATACTTTGGATTCTATCAAATGTCCACATACAACTATGATATCTAAATAAGCAATATTCCTAAAATGCAGCATCTCTTGGCATACATTTGACCCTGGATCTAAAACACATCCTTCTCCAACATATATCCAAAGAAAAAGCACTGTTAGCATACATTTACAGATTTCCTTCACTTATATGGTTATTACTCACAGCTCTTGACAACAGACAAGTACATTAGCTCTATCTCATGACCAGAAGTCATATCTGTTTACTGTCTAGTGAAAGCAGCAACAGGACGCCAGACACTCCCTAGGAGAAACCTTGGACTATTGCTCTCAGTATCATCTGAGTGTCTGCAGTCAATTACAAGAACATACATAAAGGCCTAGTTTAACAGACACAAGTCTGTTCATCGGGGTGGTACTTAAATTATGTTCTATAGTTGATTTTTGTCAGTGTAAGCATTGTTTCAAAATATTAAAAAATACAGCTCTATCTGAACCTACGGCTGATTAGTTCCCTTTCTTTTCTAATTCTCTATAGAGAAGTTTTCACATCTAAACAAATGTGAGTGCTTAGTTGTTCAATTTACCAAAGAGGAAGTTGTGTATGCCCTAATGGTTTGGAAAACGTATTTGGTCTATGAAGTAGAGTGGACTGTACTGATTCATTGTACAACCATGTGTTGTACAAGGACAACACACACTTATTACTACTAATCTCAGCCCTGCTCTACAATTCACAGAATATAATTGACTAAAACCTCAGAGGAGTTAGGGTAATAGCTAGGATGTTGCTATGGCAAGCAGAAGCCAATAAGGCATTACGCTGGTAATAAACTGGAAATGTTGTTGGATTGTTAGGACTTCAGAAGTGTTTCAGGAGAAAAACATTAAGGGTGAGTTTAGCACATTTAAGTGAATGACCAAAAACAAAGTCTACATCAGATGTTAGGATTCCAGATGTGTCACAACTAGGGTATGCAAAGTTAAAATACTCACAGGCCTCTTAAAATGAGAGGGATTTGAAACGACAGCACAGCTTGCTTCTGTCGTACCACAAACAATATGGGACTATCAGAACCTCCTGACAACACGTCCACAGTCACACGAACTCCCTCCGTCTGTCACCCAGAGAAATAGAAAACAAACATATTACTCAATTGCTTCATATTAAGCTATAAACCAATGTAGCAGTATGGCGATGTAAACTCACCTTGTTCCTGGAGATAGTGTGATTAAAAGCATAGATGGTCTGGTTCTGACTTGTTACAGTGTCATTGTATGTCACATCAAACTCGGCATATTTCTGGACCACATTTGTGTTCTCCTCCACCGCCCCAATGCCGCAAACACACTGGGTCACACAGAACCAGAGCAGGGCTGGTCGGATCCAACCAGCAGGTCCACAGCTGTTTTTATGTCGAGACTTCCAGCAACTCCTTAACACCATTTTGTCTGACACCGTCTTCCTAAACTGAAACGTGATTCTAGCCTGGGTGGCAATACTACTAACCGCTCCACCCCATTCATCAACAAATATAAGGATAGTTAGCTAGCTTTACTTTGGCACTGCTATAACAGACAATAACAGCTGCTAAGCTAAAGAGAAAGCTACGTGTTTACCTTTAGATACAGATTAACGGTTTGTCCTATTTGCAAATAATCGAAGCTCTCTGCTGTGCGACCAAGAACAGGTTCCAACACAACACAATTGATGAAAACGATTCTCAATTCCTCTTTATCTGAGAGACTGACCAGCTGTTAGCTCGCAGTGCTAACATTAGCACTGATGGGTAGGACGTCGGTAAAGCAGCTCCATGTTTTGATCGAAGTTTTAGTTCCAGCTTCGCGGACCGAAAAATGTAAAAGTGTTCAAGTCTTTCCAATACCAGCGGTTGTCACGGCATGTGTTTGCGGCGCTGCGGCATTGTGAAAGTATGTCTCGGACGGAGAGTGAATAGATTTGGCATGTGTATGATATTATCGGAGACATTAGCGCCCCCCTCCACGCTCAGACAGTAAACAAACTGTGCGACGTCATGACGTAATGTCTCTGTCCTCTAGAATTGATTTTTCAATTGGCCTAATCCTAAACCATGTTTCTTAAAAATAGTTAATTTAGGCAATGCAGGCCCTGTTCCCAGATACATAATTCAATTTATTCCAAATCAGGTTAGGCAACTATCTACAACCGTAGTGAACAGCTTTTCCTGTAGGCCTACACATGTATGAAATGCATTTGTATATTATTATGTATTTGTCAAGACTTCTCATCTTAATTTAATTAACATTACAAGCTCTCCACTCACTTTTAAATACACAATTCAGCTAATTTATACCAAATCAACATATCAGTTCATCATGCAATAACACTATTTACATATATAGGCTAGTGAACAGCTTTTTTAGTAGGCCTACATATCTGAAATGAACGTTTTTTTGAAATTATTATATATTTGTACGAGTTATAAACCCAGACAAGCTAACATTATTAGATCTGAAATAATTAGAAATGATAACCATGAAGTAGAAGTAGAAATGTGGCATCTCCTGCAGCAGAGTTTGGATACAGTTAGAGACTGTTCCGCACCTTATGCCTTTTTCATAATATAAATAAAGAGCCATTGTACCATTTGTTCTACTATTTTGATCAATAAAATGTTATTACCACATATTTGCTAACCTTTATGATAAGGAACATAGTAACATACATATTAGCAAATGTGATGTGATGTTGTATAAGAGAGCAAAATCCCCTCTAGCTTCTGATCATTATTTGCATGTTTGGCCACATCCATATTTTGTCATAATGAGCTGTCAGGTAACATTGATCCTCCTCCCTGTGATTTTTTTGCACCCAGTTGCCTCCACAAAGTCTTCAACAGGTGGCCTAATGGCAGCCTTATATTATTTTGCAAATCTATAAACAACCGAGTACTCCTATTATTTATGTTTCAGTCTTTTTGTGTCTGGGTCTGCGTAATCATAAATCATGTTTCTTCGAAATTGTTAATGGTGGCGATGCAGGCCCTGTTTTTTAGATACGTCATTCAGCTAAACACAATCAACAAGTCAGTTTATGCAATTATCTCAAACCTATTCACCTACATTGAACACAATTCTGTTTAGGGCCCTGGGAAGCAAGGCAGCTGCCAGTGCTGCTCTTATATTGTCTTATCCAGTTTAGGGTAACATGATGCAGGAACTCTTTTCTACCATGCAGTGGTGCTGTCTACAACCATGTCAGGAGGCTGTAGAATGGAATAAAATACAAACAATCTCCCCTCATATTTAAACTGCAGAAATCCAAAAAGATGTTTGTTCAATGCGTCTCTTTAATTGTGTGTCACTGGTTGGCACATTGTATAGAAGCTATCAAAAACGATATATATATAAAAATATGTCTGTAGAATAAATTACACACAAACAAAAAGAATGATGCTACATGAGACGACTTTAATAATATAGTTTACACTCATATGGACAATTCAACCTGAAAGCATGGACAAAATAATGAATAGGCCTATACTAAAACAGTTAGGCCTATATGTGATGGTCCCCAAGAAGCCCCCCAGTGTTTAAGCGAGAGTGTATGAATCAAAAAGAATATGTATTAAACTAAGAATTGTTGCCTTTAATTGTGAGCAAAGAAAAAGCCTTTCATATATGCAGGTTCAACAGAGTCTGCTATATTGCACTGCCCAGGATAAACAAAAATACATTCTGGTCTATTCACGTTTTTAAGTGACCATACATGCTCCTGACACACTTGGCTGTAGGTATAGGCCTACCCATATTCATATTAGTGATATAATTTATTTTAAACTATGAAATCGGCAAATATAGGCAACTAGTAAAATGTATGTTTGGTGTCAAAGGGTTAATAACACTATACTGATGTGAACTGTTCATACGAGTGTTAGATGTAAAAAGCATTTGATCAAATAGGAATACGTAGCTTTGACTCATAATAGCAGGTTGTTCACGAACACTGAATGGCCATAATTTGTCTGTCAAACTGCTTGAACGTGTGAAGAACTATTAATTTCTAGAAATATTCATGATGTCTGTTTTCCTGAACCTTATTATGTGTATCTGTCATTTCAACGTTAGAGTGCTGTAGTACTTTAAAGCCTTACTGATCACCATACACAGTGCAGCAGTTTGCAAAGAATCACTGAATCATGGGAACCAGAGTGATAATGCGCACTTCTTTGTCGCCAAGGCAACCACAATACGTTGCTGTGGATGAAGTCATTTGTTACGCTGATCGTTGCCACGGTTACAACCTAGAGAGGGCGCTGCGGAGGAGCGTTTCACGTAAAATGACGCAGGGCGGGGGCGTGCCCGTGATGCGCGCTGCGCAAGGCTGCTTGTTGTTCCCGCAGAGAGGCGAGAAGATGGCGGCCGTGTCAAGCGGAGGTGCTGCTGGGTCCGCTGCGGCCGGGATTACGCACTCTGCCCGACCGACCCACGCAGGCATGGGCTCCCAGAACCGAGCCCAGCCACCCTCCGGTATCAGCCACTCCGGTCGCACCAGCACGGCCCCCGGGTGCATCACCAATCCCGGCCACACTTCGGCCACCAGGCCCCCCCCAGCCCGAGTGGGCCACTACGAAATCGAGCGGACCATCGGCAAGGGAAATTTCGCGGTTGTTAAACTAGCCACACACATAATTACCAAAGCAAAGGTAAGAACATTGATGTCCGAGCTTTATCTAGGAACATATACGCGTTGTCATTATTTCATTTTCGGTCTTTTCGACCATGTAGTCGGGATGACGCTGGGGCCTTCAGGCTCTGGAGACACAGCTTTGGTGACACCGCTGCTTGTTGGGGGGGTCCATCCGACACGGGGCATCACTTCTAACTACTGGACACAAGCGCAATTAGCATAGGATACATCTCGTTTTATATATATTAGGTAGTAGTGTGTTTTACGTAAAGCTCAAAAGGCCTGGGGTTAATGTATGTGTAGAGGACGGAGAGAAGGGTATTGACGAAGATGAGAAGAGGAGACAGAAATGTTCCGACTCTACGTTAGGAGCTAGCTTAGCTTACTAGCTAATTAGCTGTTTGGCTAGATGCAGATATATTTAAGGCTTGCCAACACACACGTTTAAAAGTTAGCTTGATCCTCCTAGATAACTAAAGTAAAGAGCTGCTAAAGTTCAAAGACGTAGTTTCTCAAGTATTATGACTCTTCACGAAATTCAACGTAAAAGTACCACTCAACTGTTTCAAGCAATAGCAGATGCAGACACTGTAGCTGTTTAAGTTTTACAATTCGCTTTTATCATTTCGCTTTTCTTACAACTTAATAATACAACCGTTATTTCACGGTGTAATTAAACCAGTTTGTGCACCACTTTGTGTGTTATTAAGATATCCCAATAACTAACTGGATGCCATTTTATGAGGCCTTTCGGACAAGAAAACATTGACATGGAAAAATTAGTGGTTTGAAAACTGCCACCACACACTTTGAGTGCACGTAGATGCTTTTGCATAAAGTGGGCGACTGTTAGCAGTATACTGGATGATTGACGAATTCAATTGCAGACTCTATTATCAACAAGTTATATTCACGCAAAGCACTATCATTAATGAGTAGGTGGGTTACATTGAGGTTTTCCCCAAGTCGGTCTAGTGCTACAATTGTATAAGCCTGATCATTAAACCCAAGTGTTAAATTGTACCCATGCTTTTAAAAGGGACTGTTAACATTATATTTGGACTTGTATTCTAGATAGGGGAAATGTGGGACCTTACAAGTGGAAGAAGTTGCTTAACTAAGTAGTGTTTATCTTTTCTGTTGACCATTTGGATTAAGTTCCTCAATGTTTAAAGGCTCTATTTTCCTGTATGTCGTCTCTTAACACTTTAGATAACATCTATGTCTTCTTGGCCTGCATGATGGTGTAATAAAGTGCATTTGACAACCGCAGAATCAGACATACATCTGTTCTACTTATGCCCATATGTTTAGGGTAGTGACATGAGAAGATGATATGAAGATTGTGATCAATATGCAATTCTCCTACAATGGATACTTGGTTAAACACAAAACAAACGAGGGGTGGCTGAGCCTAAGCTTACAAAGTACTCCTGCAACATTATGTGTATGTGTGTCACAAGCCCACAAGTGTGCAGCTTTACCTCTATGCCCTTGTTGACATACACACACAGACAGGCAGACAGTCATTTGTGTGTTTTGCTCCACATCTCAGATAACCTTCCAGTTAGTTTCATGAAGCCAAAATACCCTTGGGTCAGGGTAGTGTTTTATTTCAATGCTGCAGGATATGTATCTGAAGGACTGTAGCTGTGTTGATATGACTGTAATGTAATTTACAGACTTGTAGGTGTGAGCACAGTGTTTTCTGTTTGTCATTAAAGCTATACAAAGACAGTAGCTGTGTTATAGGGTGAACGATTGATGAGCTGTTTGTGACGCTTTTCTTATGTGTAAGCCTGTTTATGCTTGCCTGGATGTGTGTGTGTCTGTGTCTGACTGAGTGTGAGAGATGGGCAGAGGACACAATGACAGTGGAACACGTACAGAAAGAATGAAAGAGAGTCCTTGTTTGTAGACTATTAATGGGGATCACAGACAGAGCAGTCAGATTATGGTTTTTCACCAACCAGCACGCCAGTTGCTCATGAATATTGGAGGATTGTGTAATTTTAGATGCCTGTGGATACCATGAAGAATATCGATATGATGATCAGTCATCAGATAAAATGTTCCTCGGAGCCTTGTTTTATGGCCTAGGTTTTATAATGATCCAATGAGAAATGCTGACAAGTCAAAGGTAGCCTAACAACTCTCTCCATCGTTAGATAGGGCTGATGATATCCTGCAGTGTCACACAGCAGTGGACATGATTATTTATATTATTTGCTAATTTATGTATACGTTTGTTAACACAGACAGTCACACAACACACTTTCGATGGTGGTTGGCGAGTAAGCTGCATGTGGATGCTGTAATAGTGAAAGTTAATCTCTTCCAGACAAAGGCCAGATAGTGAGATAGAAGTCAAAACATTTTGATTGATACACTCGTACAAAGACAAACACTTGAAGTTTTCTTGGTTACACTATGAACTAAATAAACTGTAAAACATGTTTCAAATGTGGCTTGCATAGTACACATCAACACTATTTGTATTCAAGTCTGTGCCCATTCTTTGATGCAAATTGGTCAAAGCCAGTGTTGTTCATGTCCACCATTCGAAGTCATGATAAAATGACCTTGAAAGCATGTTTAAGAATGTTCATTGTGTACACATGTTGTGTAGTAGGTATCACATAAAGCTTGTTGAAAGCATATGTTTAGAAGTATTATTTTCTAGTTGACTGAAGATATAGAACTGTTCACCCTTCACCACTATTTGTTAGGCTATTTATCAGGTCTGTAGTGGCCTTTTGTTTCAATGCACTTGACTTGAAATTATATTTCACATCCTGGCCACATTCCATTACAGATGGCTTGTTTGCATCCATTCTAGGCCACCATTGGCTATTGAATGGCATTCTGTTTCTCTCTGCACACTATATTGGTTTCTCAATTAAATGTTTGATCAATACTCTGGATGTGATATAACATAAATGGTTATTAGTCATGTGTAATACAACTTTGCTCAGTGCTAATATTCAGTGATGGCGACACAAGCACAGGTCTATTGTTGCAGATTTTTGTAGCAATACTCGGCTGCAGGGCAGAAATGAACAAACATATTTTACTACTGACTAATCATTTGAGATTCATTTGTTGAATGTCTAAGCATAACATTTTATATCACCAGAACCTGAAGTTTTATTTAAAGATTCCTGAATTAATCTGAATGCGTGCTAAAACTGAGAAGGATTTATTTCCACATAATATGAAATAAAATACCCTGTGATCTTGTCTCGTCTAGTCTACATTAAGCAGTCACCAGTACATTTCGAAGCTTTATTCTGTCATAATAGGCTCCATCAATACGATGAATATTTGCATGTGATGTATTGTTCGTCACGTAGTTGTCTCATTGTCACTCAGCCCTGCTTTTTGTCTTCAGTGTTAAAATAACAATGTATCATACTTGCATTGTTATTTTATTAACAATCTTTTCCTGTGGGCAATAGTCACAGTTGAATTCCCCTCCGAAAGTGCAATGTTTGCGTATGTGCAAACTTGTGTGAAATAGATTGAGGTATTGAGGTTTGGTCAGTGCCCTTGTATGACCTGACTGAGGATCAAAGACACTTAGAAAAAGCCCTCTGTTTTGTTGTGCCCTCAGCAAGGCGAGTGGTATTGGCAAAAGATGGCACGATGCGACATGGCCTGACCTGTCTGTCTGTGGGGAAGCCGCTTTTTCCCTTTCCTCTTTTTCCTGTCTTCTCCCCTTTGCTCTCTAGTGTTTCAAATGCAAGGGAAGGATGAGCAGGAGGAAGAGGCCATGCAGGAAGGTAGGAAGGTAACGTTAGGTAACATGCCTAATGTACTGTGTAACTATTCCACTCACTCCCTTAGTCACTCGCGCACAGCTCTCTAAAATGAGGCATCCCCTCTCTGTTTCTCAAAGACACACATTCAAATGTGACAAAGCCTGTTTTTCTTTTTCTTCTTGACTTATCTCCTTGCCCTCTGGTCATATCCTGCTGCATTCTAAGTAGTGTTTATCTGCAGCCAGTCGGCTTCAAACGAACACAGCTCAGACTGTGTGTGTCCTCCGGTACATGACATGAGAGAGGACGGTGTATGCTTCATCAGTACGATCCTATCCCGTTCCTGTTTCTGCCCCAGACTGATGCCAGCAGTGTGTGTGTTTCTGCATGCCACATACTAACAAGTACATGGCAGCACACACTGTGGCACTTTAAAATCACAACTTTGTGTCATCATCATCCACAGAGCTGCTTGTTGTCAGAGACGACTGTGAGTTGCCAAGGCTCCTAGTTGGAGAAAGGTCGCTCCATTGAAGTCCTACTGGTTTCCATAGAGATGATGGTGGTTCCAGCCCTCAACCACCACTTCTGAATGGAAATGGCTTGCAATTGGTTGAGCTCATTGTATGTCATGAAAAAAGCGTGTTTTAATTACATCATTATGCTGTGTTTTATGTCACTGTAAGCTGGATGGAACCAAATTAGTCAGGTGTGCTTTGGGTTTGACATTGAGTTGATTGATTAGTGAAGAAGGTTGTAGCTCTGCCGGTTCCTATTCCTCCAACTAGAAACCACAGCTGTGATGGACAAGAGCTAAGGTCTTTGCTCGATGCTGCTACTTCCACCATGGTGTTCATTACTGGCCTGTGTACTGAGAGTTGGTAATATCGATAGAATCCTCTATTAAGGTATATGCAACATTATACATTGTGATATATGGTACATTTTCCGGAGAATCAATTGAAACTGCTAGGGGATTAAATACCCAGACTGGTTTGTTATTGACTCATGCAGCAAAAATAAATCACTGACATTTATGGATATTAAGAGGCATAGCTATGTTCTATTTCTATTTCTATCTGTTCTATTTTTTATTTAACATTTCTATACTAAAAAAAAAACGAGATGTCCGTGCACTTCCCTAGTATCTTCGATTGAAACATACTGTACCACTATGGGCAGCACAACAATTAAAAAGGATTAATATTTTACATTTGTCGTCTACTTATCTCAAATGACTTGCAAGATAACAAAATAAAAAGCAGCAGCCAGGATGTTACAGTAAAAACATCCTGGGTGCCGCCATGGCATGCATCACTTACAGCAGTCCATCTCCTATCCCGTGATCCAGTCTCGGTTGAACAGGGGGCAGCAGCTAGAGATGTCCCGATCCGATCACGTGATCGGGGATCGAAGCCGATCACGTGATTTTCAAAAGATCGGAATCGGGAGAAAAAAATCGGGGATCGGGAATTCTTTTTTTTTTTTCTTTATAAAATATATATATTTTTTTTAATGTTACAAAACAAAAATGACCATGTTCACGTCTTAAAGTCATCCTGAGGTTTTGGTTTAAAATTACACAACATCATGTATGTGTTGCTTCTTTTGGGCTTGTTTTCAGACCGGGTTGCTTATTTCTCTCAAATCTGGCAACAGAGTGGGCGCAGTGTCTAACAGTAGCAGTAAGCTAACGAGAGGCTACGTTCAGCTGGTGACTCCGGAGTCGGGACAGAGAAAATGTCAGGAGTTTGGAAGTATTATAAAATTGAAAGCGAAGGCAGTGTAACAGCCAGATGCAATGTTTGCAAGGCGGAGGTTCCACGTGGTGGAAAGAACAGAGCTACGTTCAACACAACCAATCTAATACACCACCTGAGAAACAAACACCAACAACAACACGACGAGTACACAGCGGCCACTCAGGTAAAGGCACTGAAACAACCGACACTTTCAGAGACTTTTAAAAAGGAAAGAGAAACTGCCCCAGAACAGTGAAAAGGCCAACACAATAACAGCCAAGATAGCTGAATTCATCGCGTTGGATGACCAGCCGTTATCTGTTACCTTTTTTCTCTCTAAATGCATTGCATAAAGATCGAATCGGGAAAAATCGGTGTCGGCAGATTGTCAAAATCAAATGATCGGAATCGGGAGCAAAAAAAGGTGATCGGAACATCCCTAGCAGCAGCGTGTCGAGAGGTCACACCCCCCCCCCCCGTTGTCCCGTAGTTAGTCATGCCACCAATAGTTATTTGAACATGGATGGTATGGTTTTATCAGACCAATAAGAAAAGTTTGTGTGGGAAACACTGACCCGTATGCGGATATGTTTATACTGCAAAACGAGTTGGGCTGGGTTCCTCTTTGTAAACACCAATCAACCATCACTGTCAAGAGGGGAATGTGGACCGTGCAGTCAACCGGTAGTGTTTTTCTTTTGAAGTGCTCATGCGCTATAATACTTAATTGAATATGTCAGTTTCTTCAGGGAAATGAAGTATGTTGAAATAATTTATTTGCCGTACAGTGAATGATTTTGCATTGCTGTTAAAAATGAAGTATTCATTGATACCTAAATAAACAATGAATCAATCAATGATGATTTGTTTGATTTCATGATGTATATTATATAATGTGTTTTTTATTATCAGCATTGACTTGAAGTTATATTGGTTCAATTTAAAAAAAGAAAAGCTTTGCAGTTACACTTCTTTTGTCATTTTGCTGCAGCTTAGCTCGCTACATTACTCAGGGGGAAGCTTCATTGTAGCTTAGCTTTAGCTCTGGTAGCGTAAGCAGCTCGCCCCAACACACATCTCCATGATGAGGCGGTTTAAGCCTGGGCATTACAGGTGTTGTAATCTGTGTCACTTGTTGATGAAGGTTAACCTCAGACGTAATAGGTGAGGGAACACGCATGGTCATGCAAAATGCACAGCTTCCCACTGTAGACGTTACCGCATAGACCCAGTTATTTGTTTTCCTTCATTATAGCTGAGTCATGGACCTCTAAATACTTTATTTGTAAAATTCTTTGTGAACATCATGTATAACATCTTTAACTTTAATGCTGTATAGTTTTAGACATTATAGCGTTTTCATTAAAACTCTTTAAATAACCTTCTTTATCAGTGCAGGGTGCTCTAAATAAGATGTTAATTTGAAATAGACTTCATTATCCTCTACTAATTGCCGGTTCGACCGGAGTCAGTCAGAAATGTATCAAAGAATTCCAATCTTGTGAATTTGGCCACTAGAGTGATAGTTATTTTAGTAGATGTAAACATTTATTTTTCAGAGAGAAAGATTGCTAACAAGAATCATGGGAATGTTATGTGCTCGAGCAAATGGCTTAGGTTCAGTCGTAAATTGAAAAAGCCAGATGTTTGCTATGTAAACAGTTGGAAATTAGCATCATGTTTTTTTACACTATTTAACTCTTTGGTGACAATAAGATTTCCCGGTACCACTTTACAAAAAGACTACCCTTATAAAGGGTTTACGAATAGTTTGTTTTTCATTTATTAATTATGTTGTGAACACTTTATAAATTAAGAATAATGAATCGGGGGGGGGGGGGGTAGCAAGTTCGAGTCCCACTGCAGTCAGCATGTCGTTGTGTCCCTGGGCAAGACACTTCACCCCAAAGTGTTCCTGTGGATAAAAGCGTCTTAACAAATGACATGTAATGTAATAAGCTTTTAAGACATGAGAGAAACGGGGCAACTTTGAGTGGTTGCTTGCCAAATCGTAAGCCCACATTTATCTGTACTGCTAAGCCTTGTATTGGCTACTTGGCTTACTTCGTCTTCTTCATCAGCCAGCATCCTTGGTTGTTCACTGAGTTGATTCTCGTAAGTAGCCAATATAAGGCTTAGTCATCTTGCCAAATAGTGAGCCTGTGTTGACGTATGTTAGAGAACTGGTTTATAAATGGTTCTTAATGATTAATAGTGTTTACAACCTAATTCCTTTATAAGGGTAGTCTTATTGTAAAGTGGTACCGACTTCCCTATCACACACGTCCTTATAGGGGGCACGTGTGTAGCGCAATTACATTTTCTCACAAATACATTGTTGCTCTGGTCAGTACATGTGTTGTGGCAGCACTGTGTATCTTGGCCAGCCAGTGCTTTCTTATATTTGGTTCAACAGGAGGACATATTTGTATAAACTCCTAACAACAAGCTGTTGTTTTTCATGTGTTAAAGTTCTCAAAACAGGTGATCTGACCAGTAGCCTACACATCAGGCGGGGCGTGAGAAAAAATGTGCCACTTGACTACCTTAAGTGAGGTTTAAAGCTTTATAGGTTTCTTTGTAAAATTACAGTCAATTAAAAATAAAAAAGCCCCTTCCCTGCCAGCTGCAACATTAATGTAATGGAACACATTACATTTATGTAATATATTTCTTTGATATATTTGTGTAATACAATACCAAAATAAATTGTTTTATTCTGAAATGGATCTGAAATTGAGCAGAAATAATACTTTTACGGCACTATAGTACTTGGTATCCTATGTTTTTTTTTTTTTAATCTTTTGTAATCGTACAAAAGTAAATTTAGAATGAAGGACTACTAGTAAAAGAGTATTTCTATACAGAAATAGTGTGAATGTATATTGACTTTTTACTTTAAATATCGAGTAGTTCGTATGAAGTAGATATTTTATTGGAAATGATCATTTTGTGCTGTGAAGCAAGAACTGAGTGTGAGTTGTGTCGGTACAGTAAAGTGTGCAGACTCCTCCGCTGCCCACCAGCTGCTCTGAGATGGTGCTGTGTTGAGGTCACTGTCTTGTGATCTTTGGGGCTATGTGACACTTCATCTGATTGCTGCCGGCCTCTCAGGAGTGTGAGTGTGTGTACGTGTGTACCCAGATCTTTTTGATGGAAAATTCCAGAGTCATGGAAGCGGACCGAACACCCTGAGGCTGCTCAAGTACAAGCTCTCAGTCACAACATATTTACTGTACCTTGGCTGGAGCTAAAGCTGGAAACCCAACCTTTGAGATGTACACTGGTCACATGGTTGTTGGTGGAAAACAGCTTACCACTTAGCATCTCCATTCCTCTAGCTTGGTGACAACATTTGTAGTTCTTTAGAGGGTTACAAATCTCACGTTGCAAGTTGTCAGTGTACGACATGGCAGTGTACTAAGGAAAGTATTTGAATCAAGACATTGCATTAGCTTCTGTACAATTGTCCTTAAAATGAGCAGTGTGTGCAGGTGGCAGACTACATTTGGGTGTCAAAGTGTGTGATCCAGATGTCCTGTTGTACCCTCCAGAAGATACAGAGGGGCGTTATTACATCAACAAAACTGGATGACTGCCAAAGCCAAGATTAGATTCCGAGAGCTTAAAATACCACATAAACACACATTCCAATCAGATACATGCTTAAACACACATGGCAAATCCCTAATTCTTCTGTATTTTTTGTGATGGTCAGGGACTTCATGTATGACTTGTTTTACCAATTCGTCAAATATATATATTTTTTTAAGGGTTGGTGGGTTAATCACTTCATAAGGCTGGCCAATAGTCCATTAAAATGATATGGAAACCTGCATGATGGAGTACTATATATTTTTTAATGAATACGACCATGAAACTACCATAAGACATGTGTTCTCCAATTGTACAATGCCCTTGAAGGGAAGCTACACACACACACGTTCTGATCTGGATCAATGCCACTGTAAGATGTGGTGTTGTGCTATCCCAGGAGGCCCCTCTTTGCTCTCCTTCACATCCCTTTCCTGCCTGCAACAGGAAGTCACCCCTTGTCGGGCTTCAGTTGACCTTCTTCATGCCTGTTATCAGGAAAGGGAAAGCTCAGGGTGGCATAATTGGAAAGATGTGGTGCTTTTTGTGTCTGTGTGTGTGTGTGTTAACATGTTTTCACACGGCCTCGCACTGTACCCGCTCGTCTATTTTTGGACAAAGATGTGTTTTGGGGCCGTCCCATTAGCTTTGCTTGATTGAGTCATTAAAGTCATCTACCCATTCCTAAGTGGCAGCGCAAAGCTCCTGTCGCACAGCATCACTGTCCACCCTGCCGGAGCCATTGTGCGGGGATCGGCTGTTATGCAACAGACGTGCTCGCAGTTCAAGGTCAGGGTTCAGGTCAGGTTACCCAAACAAGCACATTGGTTACAACACAGTTTCATCATCTTAAGAATTGTCATTATCTGCTCGTAACATCTTGCGTTTTTAACTCTGTTTCTATGTTTTTACATGTTAGTTACTGGCATAAGCGTTGTCATGTTAAATTGAGTCTGTCTGGCTCACCCTTCAGCTCTTTTTAGTGGTTATTTTCTTGGCACATTGCCCTTCTATGATTATGTCATCATAGCAATATTGCAAGGGCACTGCGACCAATCCCCCATAATCGCTGTCTGACGTGAATGGATTAAGTTGTATTGCCTCTATTTTGAAAACACAAGAGCTGATCGACATCTTTCTTGTTTTGTCTCCCACCTCTCTTCCACTCTCTTTTTACTTCCATACTACCTCTTCCCCTCACTGTTTCCTCCTTTATCTCTCCATCTCTCTTCACCACTTCCCCCTCTGTCCTTCTCTCATCATTCATCCCTGTCTCTCCCTGCATCCCTTTTCTTGTCTCTCTGTCTCCAGGTGGCTATAAAAATAGTGGATAAGACCCAGCTGGACGATGAGAACCTGAAAAAGATTTTCAGAGAGGTGCAAATCATGAAGTTGCTGAAGCACCCCCACATCATCCGCCTCTACCAGGTACACAGCCACACTCACCCACAGAGGCGATCATGCACTCGGCTCACATGTTACACCTGAGAACCATGGTCCAATAGGAAAAGGACACAAATGCATTGTGTTGATTTAGCACGATCTGAAGTAACCAACCACTTTTTATGGGTTAACTTTATCAAGTTGTTGGCAATTCCAGCGATTTATTTGTATTAAAATATAAAATAAAGCTAGAAGAAAAAAAAAACTGTTTCTATGTTTAAGCTGTGAACATGATTTTTCACATTTACACCGAATAAACTTGTTACAAGCCTGTCTTTTATGGCATCTCGTCTGAAACGGCCCCTGGCAGTTAAAACATAATCAAGTCACTCAAAATGTGATGTTAAAATCCTCAGATACACAAACTGAAAACTGCACTGAGTTAAAAGGCAGCTTTTTTCCATTTAAATCTTCCCCAGTGTATGGCAAACTGTGCTTACTCATTGTGTTGTGTCATGGGTGAAACCGCCCATCCCTGTCAGGGTCTGTGGGTCCTGGTTGTTATCATTTGTTTATATCTCTAGGTGATGGAGACGGAGAGGATGATCTATCTGGTAACAGAGTACGCTAGCGGTGGAGAGATTTTCGGTAAGGGAGTTCCCCATACTTACCTTGATCTAGATTGTCCTCATCCTCCCCTTTCCCTCTGCTTTGTTGGTTTCTTATATCATTTTTACCATGTCATAACACAGATTATGTAGATTTTAAAAACGGACTTTTCAAAAATGTCTTACAGGACTTCAAGGTCTTTAAATTGTCTTGCAAGTTTACCCAGTGAAAATCTAAATCCAGTTAAACATTTTCGTAATAAGAAGGTTTACCTTTGACATTTGTACGTTGGCAATGCTTCTCCATTCTTGTATTGCTGTTTTGTTTATTTCACTAAACGCTTGTTTTTATGTTTTGCCAATATTACCTTCCTTAATTTGTAGTCGTATGCCTTTCTGTAACACTTATGCTATGTCCTATTTCTCAGCTTTCTTAAGTAATACAAATGAAATCCCTTCTACATTTCTCCTTGATGATCCAATGTTGTAATTTATTTGGCCAAAACAGAATCACATTCTTTACTTCTTGTATATTCAAAGATAAGTACCAAAGTCTCTAAACTGTACACTCTTTGCGTGTACAGACCATCTTGTGGCTCATGGGCGTATGGCTGAAAAAGACGCCAGGAAAAAGTTCAAACAGATTGTGGCAGCTGTCCATTTCTGCCACTGCCGCAGCATCGTCCACAGAGACCTGAAGGCAGAGAATCTCCTGCTGGACCACAACCTCAACATCAAAATCGCAGGTGTGTGTGTGTGTGTTTGCACTTCAAAATGTATGAGTGAGAAAATTAATTCAGGTGTCTTAAGCTGTCTTGTTTGTTTGGGCATTGGCAAGTATCAACATGTGCTTCTGGAGACATTTCTCGACTTGATTGCATTAACTCGGTCGGGCAAAGCGGTCTGATTGAATGAACCTACCTCTCCTCTCCCCCTCTCAGATTTTGGCTTCAGTAACCTGTTTTCTCGAGGACAGCTGTTGAAGACGTGGTGCGGCAGCCCTCCCTACGCTGCACCAGAACTCTTTGAGGGCAAGGAGTACGACGGACCCAAAGTAGATATATGGGTGAGTAGGCTTTTAGGTATGTCGGAGGCCCTATTGAGCTGCATGGTGTAGTTAATGGGGTTAAAGGTGGGGTGGGTAAGTTTGAGAAACCGGCTCGAGATACACTTTTTGTTATATTCCATGGAATGCTCTTAACATCCCGATAGCAATGAATATCTGAAGTGCTTTGACAAAAAATCCATTAAAAAAATGTCATCTGTGGAAGCCGTAGTACTGTAAAAAGCACGACCAATGGATAGCCTACCTGCCTGTCAGCCTTCCATCTGTGCACAAACTTCTCTCGTGCCCTCATTGGTCATGTGCGCGTTCGTGTGTGTTGGAGGAGGGGCTCTGTAAGGAAGTGGCAGATTTTTTTCCGGCTGTGTATTTTCAAATTCTAGCGCACTCCAGCTGGTTTCTCCAAAATTACCTACCCCACCTTTAAAGACAACAACAAATAGTCTCAATGAATGTGTCGTCTTGAAAGTATTCTGTCTTAAGATAAAGTATACAATTTCAGCTATCTTGTCTATTTATTTATTTATTATAGCAGTAATTGTTTGTCCAAGTCTATTAAAAAATGATGAACTCATGGTTTGTTTCCCGCTGTCTTTTCTATCTATAGAGCTTAGGGGTGGTGTTATATGTGTTGGTGTGCGGCGCCCTGCCTTTCGACGGCAGCACTCTACAAAATTTGCGGGCACGTGTTCTCAGTGGCAAATTCCGCATCCCCTTCTTCATGTCTACAGGTAGGATTTCATTCCACATACATCCACTTCTTGAACATAAAACAAAAATACCAAAAACAAGAAAAGTTAGATTTCCCCCCCTCTTTTCTCTATAAACCACACAAATTACAAACGGGTAATCTTCGGTGTCATTTTGCATGTTTTCAAACAGTCAAGTTGCTTTAATTTATTTGATGTTTCAAATGGTGTCATTTCATGTATGGTTGTGTTTTATTGCAGACTGTGAGTACTTGATCAGACACATGTTAGTGCTTGAGCCCAGCAGGCGGTTGACCATGGAGCAGATCTGTAAGAACAAGTGGATGAGACTAGGAGACCCAGACCCAGACTTCGACAGGGTGAGCCCCCGCTACAAGTGTTCAGCAGTGGATATCTATAGGGACATTATATGATCATGGCTCATGAAGCAAATCAAATCGGACTCATTTTTCACCTTGCTCTGAGGTCGTGGGTTTCTCTTTGACTGCACATGGTATTTTTTGAAAATCGTGTAAAATTGGATTATTTAGTGTCTTTGTGTTTGTGTCATTCTTGCAAAGATGACTCATCTCCGATCTGCATTTTCTACTGAATGTGTTAGAAAAAAAAAAAAAAAATGTCTTGCCAAATAATTTGATATTAGAGATGGTCAGGTTGAATTAGTTACTGATACGTTTATATGTTGAAAATCAGATGTATAACTAACTTCTTAACTTCTTTTAATAAAACGGGTTAAGGTTCATTTCGATTATGCTTAATGAATTTGCTTGTATGCCAAAAAAAACGCCATACTATTTCTTCCCGACTTTCTCATAGTTCTTCACAGTAACCATCTGAAATCTATGTCGCAATCTCAAACTACTTCTTTAAGTACATTTTTATGGATTAGGTGCCTTGAACTGTGAACAAAAAAAAAAAAACCTCAATGGAATTTGTCTTCTCTTTTTTCCAGTTGATAGCAGAGTGTGAGCAGGTGAAGACGGAGAGAGACACGGAGCTCATCAATGAGCAGGTGCTGATAGCCATGTGTGAGATGGGCCTGGACCGAGAGCGCACACTTCAGGTTGGGAACAAATACAAAGCTGATCCGCACAAATCAATTAAAACTACTTGCTGTGTAAAGGACGGCTGTAACGGTACACGCAAGCCACAGTAAACGCTGCGTAGGAGTCACAGTTCTTTGTGAGCTCGCTACAGAGGGAAAGCAAACTAAGTGCATGAGGAAGTGTTTCTTATCATCTGGCTACATGCACCAGACCATCACAATTTAGCATAAAAGCATTAGAGCCCTATTTAAAAATCATCTTACCGCTTGTATTTATCCTGCCTCTTCCTCTCTAGTCCCTACAAACGGATGCATACGATCACTACAGTGCCATCTACAGTTTGCTGGCGGACCGCCTCAAGAAACACAAGACCCTGCGCGTGGCCCCGCCCACACCACGCTCCATTAGCTATCCTCTAAACGCCGTACAGGTAATTAATTGTTTACTTTGTTAGCATGACGTGATGATATATTTTCAACATTCCTAGGTCAGTAATTGGTTCGCTTTGATCATATTTGAGGGTTTTGGGGTTATTAAGGTGGCTAGTAAGTATACATTTGTAGAAAAAGGTTTTTAGAAGCAGTGGGACAGTGTTTAATTATCTGATTAATAGTATGGTTTTTCTGTCGACACAATGAAATGTAATAATATGTATGAACTGATTTGCGGATATAATGCCATTTGATCAAGATCTCCTTCGGTGTCATACAATCAACAGTTGATTGTGACAGCTTGGAGAAGAGTAGTTTTGTTTAAGGGTTCTTCAGACTGTGCTCTGAGTGGAGGTGATTGCTTTAACCCACATCTGCCACTCACTTTGCACAAGTGGGATCGCTTTGCCAATAAATGAGTCTAATCGTAACCCTTCTTGCGTGTGTGTCTGTGTTCGCGTCGAACAGACGGATCCACAGGGTAATCCTGTTAGCATGACCGTTCCCCACGTCCAGCTCATCAACCCAGAGAACCAGATTGTTGAGGTGAGTGACGTTTACATCACCTTGGCAGCGACGGTCATCAAGACTGTTAAACAAGCTACGACCATGTTGTGAACTAACTCTGTTTATGTAATCACTGGCTGTCCGGTATTCTCGGTTTACTACTACAGTTTACTACGGTCAGTGTAGCTTTGGATCCATCTGCGATACACATACTTACACATGCACACACACTCAAACGGAACACACACCAAGCTGACTCACAAATGCTGTGAAACACGAGAATGCGTCAGATTACTGCATTGTAGCAGGGATTCGAATAGAAGAAATTAACTTTTAAGCACGTATTTTCTGAGTGGCAGTGTTTCCCACATAATTACATTTTAGCAGATTCAAGCAGTTGAACAAATAACATTTCTTTGAAACGATCACTGTTAAACAATGCTAAAATGTGCCACTAAATACTCTTTGGTGTCTGATAATATCCAACATCCCGTGAATTTGAAAAACATACAAAATGTATATGATCCACAAATGTTCCCAAGCATGCAACACACAAACTAAAGGGCATTAATACTAATAAATATGTGTCTATTTATTGTTTAGCCGGATGGCAACATGGCACTGGACAGCGATGAAGGGGAGGAGCCGTCTCCTGAGGCCATGGCGCGCTACCTTTCGATGAGGCGGCACACTGTGGGAGTACCAGACCAAAGGTTAAACACAACTCTCTGATCTACCATCAGTGATGTATAACCTAGTGCTACAATATCACAAAATGTATTTTATATTCTACAGCTCGTCTGTAATTTCACCTGATTACTCTAAAATCTCGGCCATTATTTCCTTACATTTTTTTTTCCATAACAACTTTTTGGTGAAAGTTAGTCTATATCTTTCAGGACTTCCATGTATGCACTGTATTGTCATATTATCTCAGTTTATTTATTTAACGCCCTTGTCAAAAGATGGTGTATGCTGTGTTTTTTAGTCAGGTTAGTCTAGTTTTTTTTGAGTTTATTCAATATTCAGTGGGCAGTTATAGTGGAGTGTGGGTTCCTTCCTGACATCCTCCCTTCTCCACCCACAGGACAGAGATGCAGGAGGACCTCCAGCAACTGCCACCAGGGTTCCCCCGTGGGGCAGTGCCTCAGCCCCCCTTCCCCCCACTGGCCCCTCAAATGAGCCAAATGCACACTCTCATGCCCACACAGAGCCTGCAGCCCACCCAGCAGCTGGAGTACAAGGTACAGTCGTAGTAGAATGTTGTACATTTGTGGCAGTAGTAACTTGTCGATGAGCCTAGTTACTTGATACAGTTTTTGTTGATTTGTTTTGTTAAAGCAGATGTTAAACAAGGCTGTAGACTTTACATTGTTATCTTTGTCCCGGAACCATCCTGACAAATAGTTTAAACTTCCCAAAGTCATTGTTAACCTTTTACTGTTTCATTATCTGCAGTTATTGTTTTTAAGATAACACACTTTTCAAAGGTTCCACATTTTTTTTAATATTGTAATTTATTATTTTATATATTTAATAGTTGCTTTAAAAATATATTTGACTAGTATTGCAATTATGTTCAATAAACTTGTGTTAGGAAATACATATTACACACATGTATAAATTCCCACTCTAACTCATATTTTACATTGGTGTGAAAACATGTTTTCAAACTGTATTTATTGAATTGCCTTATCAAAAATCAAATGTTATATTATTTGAACACAACATGATATAATACAATTTCGTCCACAGGTAATTTATCCTACTGTAATGCAATACAACCCAAAGGTTAACCGTTGGCTCCCTAAATTAGGAACATGCCACCAACCGACTGTTAGTAGTACGCCTTAGCAACCACATGTGTAGATCCTGCATGACAATGTGAACTGGGAGGCGGGACTACAAACATAAACATGTTTATTACTCTCAGCTGCAGGTACGAGTTAACCTACAGGTGTGCAGTACTAGTTTGTCCCCATTCCTGCCTCAACTGGCAAATAAAAGGAATAACGCCAATCTCCTGATCGATTATTTTTTTGGTTTATCGAAGCATCCATTATTAGAAGACTTCTCAGAATAATAAGTTACTTTTCAGAAATGCATGTGGATGGTCTAAATATTAGCCTATCTGACTCCCTGTTTCTGCCGATCCTCCAGGAGCAGTCTCTGCTGCAGCCCCCCACCCTGCAGCTGCTCAACGGCATGGGGCCTCTGGGTCGAAGAGCTTCCGACGGCGGGGCCAACATTCAACTTCATGCTCAGCTCCTCAAGAGGCCCCGGGGGCCCTCACCGCTTGTCACCAGTCCGGTGAGGATCTGGATGTCTTTTATAATAACCCCTCATATAAAACTGTCGGAAGTTTTGACTGTAAACTCTTTGCCTCTTCCAGCACCCTATCCCTGCTGTAGCTCCGGTGGATGAGGAGGGTTCGGATGGAGAGCCAGACCAAGAGGCCGTGCAGAGGTAACCCGCGGCTTTTGGTGGTGGGGAATTCTGTACAGGGGTGCTGTCTAAACTGGATAATCTGAGGCTATTATTATTTAGGTGAACATTTATTCTTTTGAGACTTTATCTCACAACATTTATTATAATCTATTGATTTTAAATACAGGAATAAATCACTGCATTCTTAGTTTTTTTTATCAGCCTTAAATATTGACTAGTCGCACGCAGGACGGTATTCCTTTTTTTGTACGACAATCACAGGAAATATTAGAAGTGGGATCAATTTATTTGTTGATTTTGAGAATTACTTTTTGAACATAGAAATGCAAAACACTGGGTTTACCCAAAACATAACAGAACCACACAGTGGGGGTTTATCGTTGTTTTATATCAGAGGTCAGAAAAGTCATCCCAATTCAGAGCATTGACGTAGTTTGAGTTGAAATCAGGACAGGGTAAAACACAGGCTTGGTGTATGGAGTTGTGATCTTGATTAAGAAGTCCAGTTTCCAGCTGCTCCTCTTCAGACAGCACCTTCTGTAGACTGTGCTGGTGTCCTGGGTTGCTGGGAGTGAGTGCCTCCAGGCTGCTCTGCTTTTTCCCACGGGAGGTGGCCACTCTGCTGTGGTGCTTACCCCATCTCTCCTCCTTTCTCCATCGCGCAAGTGCCTTCTGCCACAGTTTCAAACTGACTCTGCCACCAAATCCAGCCCTACTATCTTTCAAACCTTTTGGCCAAAAGCTTCTTTATCTCTTTCATTTCAACAAGTGCCAAATTATTCTCCAACCTTTCTCACTCTTTCGCACACAGCTTTGCTAACCCTGAAGCTTGCAAAATGAATGATAACAAAAAGAAGACATCCAGTCCAATCCTAAATTGGAAGCTGGGGGGTGTGGGTGTGGGATACCCATAAGCTATAACATCCATCTATGATGTAATTTCATTAAATGTTTTTTTCTGATTGGCTAAGATGATATGAATGATGGCACCCATTGGCAGAGATGGGAAGGGGCGGGCCTATCCCCCCGTCTCCATTAGCCAATGAGGACAGAGAGCTGACCAGCACTGCTTCCTGTCTCCCACCCTCACCCCCGTCCTCCCCCCTCCCTGCGGCCCAGGTACCTGGCGAACCGCTCCAAGCGGCACACGACGCACGCGCTCATGAGCACATCGCATGGCGAGCCCTCGGCAGAGTCACAGCGGCCCCAGGGCCCCCGCCAGAGGGGGGGCTGGGCCCTCGACACACACACCCGGTGAGGGGACACACCCGCTCCGAGCCGTATATGCACAAAAACTCACACACAAACACACATTTAATGAGGGGCATAGTAAGCCTGACTCTATCTTTTTCTCTCTCTCTCTCTCTCTCACACACACACACACACACACACACACACACACACACACACACACACACACACACACACACACACACACACACACACACACACACACACACACACACACACACACACACACACACACACACACACACACACACACACACACACACACACACACACACACACTTACAGTTGATCTCACACACACACACACACACACACACACACTCACACTCACTTGCACTTACAGTTGATCTCACACACACATTGGTGAGAATATTCTCTCACCATGTGAGAAGGTGTCACACCTTCTAAGGAGGAAAAATATGTTTTTGTCAAAAGTGGTGTATGAGATTGGAGGGTGTGGCACATGACAGACATATCTCCACATCACCAGTGCATTTAGAATAATCCTTATTTCCTCATTAACCTGGAAAAATCAGGTATGTGACCGGATCAGATTTAGCAGATTGTTCTTGTACGAACAACCTCCCAAATAGCTAAATCTTGACTTCTATTTATTCTCCCTCCTGTAGTAGCCACATTTAGTGTTCTCTGTGTTGTCCAATTCTAGCTGTTGACCCCCATAAGTATCATCCTTCACCAACTCCGTTTAAAAAAGTGTTTTGAGATAGGTGTCCTTTAGTATGTGGATGCAGTGATAAGCAGAACCTGTTGGACAATGTGTGCTGAATTGTTGAAGGAAATCACACGCTCTGTTGAGCTACAATACCGGTGTAAAGCTAGAAGTGGCATCTTTTTTCATGGAAAACTTTTTAGCAAACAGATGCTGTGATCTGCTCAACATCTGCATGCCAACTCATTGTAGTGCTCTATGCCAGTGGTTCCCAAACTTGTTGTGCCCAAGGCACACCAAAGGACAAGTAAAAATCTCAAGGCACACCTATTGTGCAAAATAGCCCTTAGCCCTTACGTGTTATCACTGATATCATGTAAAATATCTGTAAATGTGCATAATTATTTACTAATGCCAAATAAAATGTGACAAAGACAACTATATTACTCATGAAATATTTATTAACGAAATATTTCAGAAATTAATTTGAAACGTTATCAAATTAGGCTTCATCAAAGCAGCAACACACTCATTTAAACCAGACAGGTCACAACATTAAACATGAGACAAAGGAAATTCAGCACAGAGAACTGTCAATGCAAGGAAGCTGCATTGTCCATGGACCTGAACAACAAATTATAAATGTAACATTTCAGCAGAGATGGGGTCGTTACTAAAAAAAAGTAATATATTACATATTACATATTACTTTAAAAAAGTAAAAAAAGTAATATATTACACTACTTCGTTACTCTCTACATAAAGTAACTCGTTACTTTACTCGCAGGGCCGGCCCGCCCCTCCCTGCAAGCAGATCACGCAGACTGCTAAAGTTTCAAATGTTCTCTTTAGTTCAGTTTCCATTGTCGCATAAGACTGATCCAGATCCTGAATGTTTTCCTATCTGACCATGGCTGTTCTCTGTCTCCTGCTATCTGTATATTTTGCGCAGTCTATCTCTGCTCACTCTGTTGCGTCGGCGTGTTCTCCTGCGTGTTAGCCATGTGTTGCACTGGAACCAGACACCGCAAAGACTTCAGCCGAGCACGTACGAACTGCGCATGCGTGAGTGGCAATAACTCTCCTTACCAGCAGGTGGCGGTAGTGTGTATTCGTCATTCAAAACAGGCAACAACCGGAAGACAGAGAAGAAGAACAGACTGTGATATAAACAAACAACAAATAGCGTGTGCGGTAGCTCCACCTTAGCATGTGTTCTTTGCAGGTGCTTGTTGAGGTTTGACGTGGTGTTTACAGCAGTGGATAACAGCTTCTGGCCTGGACACAGTTTGCACCTCACCGTCACATTCCTGTCTATTCTTCGGATGAACTCAAAATAATGGGCATACCTCCACCCCTCGAGAGTTATCGCTGACTCAGCCATGTGTATGCAGCACTGCACGTGGAGATGTGGACGCGCAAGTCGCGCAGATTACGTACATATAAACCTACAAAGTACTGATATAGTAAATTAATTTATTTTTATTTTTGTGTAGTTGTATATTGCAATAATAAGGTATGGTTGTCACAAAATCCCACGGCACACCCGGACTTGCCTCACGGCACACCAGTGTGCCGCGGCACACCGTTTGGGAACCACTGCTCTATGCTATGCAATGAAAAGTAGATTATGTCCTCATCTTGCCACTAGTGACAGATGTTCCTCTGTGTAGTGCTTAGTAAAGAGCTCTTAAGTAGAAACATAACTCTCAAGAAGCTTTCCTTTAACGTCCTAAATTCTCAGTGTTGCAGACAGAGTTCCCGTTAGAATATCTTTTTGTCGGTCAAAATGTTCGTTAAAGTTTAAATCTTCGGACAAAATGAGAAAAGTGCCGTTCAAAGGTCTTCTTTGTTATTTATTGAGCTTTCAAACAAATTGATATAATTCGATATTAAACAAACTAATTATAGTAGATTAACTATTCAAAAGTGTACAGTAATTTACAATAACACGGGCGTAATAAACGGAGCGCTCTCTCCCTCTCCTGACAGCCCGTCAGTATCATGCAGCTCGCGGTTCAGTAATGAGTGACCCGACAGTAAAACTAAACATATCTAACTAGTTTAGGTAGTTTGAGAGGTAATTAAAATAGCTACGTGTGATATTCTAACCTGGTGTGTGTTTTGTTCCGCTCACCGCTGCAGGTCATTATGCAGAGCTGCGTGTCGACTCGTCAGCAGCAGCTGATCTCTCTCTCCAGTCAGATTAGACTTCACTCGCGTTTATGTCCATATCGATCAGATCCAGCTAGTTTTAGCTAATGATAGGACTACCTCCTTATTAAAAGACACCTACACATTAAGCGTCGCTATGCAACCGGGTGAGGCCGCAAAGTATAGCGCAGCATTGTGCATTTGTTTACATGCCCACCGGAACCCCGAGGCATTACCAACAGATCAACGCACAATCAACCCATACAGGACATCTCTTTCTCCACATTAACGGAGCGTCCACACTACAGCTTCAAAAAAAGCTTGGAGCTGGGCGTGTCTGGAGCTTGGGGATTTTATTCAAGCAACGCGACCAACAACCAATCACATGAATCTCCCGCCCCCGACATACAAAGCAAAACCCCCCGGGGATTTTATGGGAGCAATATATATAATATAAACTCCCCAAACAGGCGAAAACCTACCAGTTTCACCTACTGTCTCTGCCACCTCCCTCCATGCCTGGTTCCTACGGTTTGTATCCCGGTAGGTGAAGAGGGTCTGGTCATACAAAACCGGGTGATTTGCTACAGCGATAATTAGTTTCTCCTCCAACTTTTTTTGAAATATAGAAATGAACGGCGGGATATCTCTCCCAGTTTAGACGCGGTTTGATTGGCTACGGCTTGAGCTGTCAGATTTTCCGAAACGGGATTTGATTGGCTGGCGCTGGCTACTCCGGCGTCTCCGGAGACGGACCGCTATGCTACCCACAATTCAGTTCGGCGAAAAAGCGAGGCAACGTGACGTCACCCCATTCAAAGTGAATGGGCAGATTGAAGCTGTCGACGCTGTAGTGTGGACGGGCCGTAAGTGTTAGACATTACAATTGACTATTCTTATCTGTCACATAAGTGGCGCATCTGATGCGGTATTGCGCTAAGGGGAAATTATTTTGAGCGGACATTTTGACTTGAGAGATTTGGATTTGCCGGTCTTCAGCATATTTTACCGGTCATAGTCCGATAATTACCGGCTAACGGGAACTCTGGTTGTAGATGAACTTCAGTAAACAACGTGTCAGCTCAAAGGTGTAAATATGAGACATTTTGAAGTTACAACTTTGCTCCATAACCTGGAGTCTTCTTCCCTGTCATGATCCTGGCAGGATGGATGAAATAATTGAAAGGATGTAGCTGGATTTGTTTGACATATCAATTTTTCTACACTCAATAAATCACAGGCTGACGCATGCACTTGTAATATTTTGTGCAGACATGAAGAGCTCAAGTTTCTTATCTGTGTGTTTCTGTGTCTGTACGCTTGAATGTGTGTGTCAATGTGTCATCTGTCATGTGGGTGTTTGTTTTTGTGTGGACGTGTTTGTGTCTTCCCCATGTGGATTCCTCCTCAGATCGAGCTATAAGGACTGTAACACCCTTCATCTCCCCATGGAGCGCTTCTCCCCCGTCAGGCGCTTTTCTGACGGCGCAGCCACCATCCAAGCCTTCAAGGCTCATCTAGAGAACAGCAGCATCATTAAGCAACTCAAACAGGTACACCACCCTACTCCAAGAGAACATATTATGCTCATAATTGTATTTTATGCCTCTACGATATGTGATATGTTTACATGCTTTAATGTTCATAAAGGTATTTGTTTTCTCATACCGCCTGTTCTGCAGCTAATAGAAGTGTGAGTGTTACATATGGATGTCACGATGTTACGGAAGTAAACAAAGGAAAGGGAATACCCCAAACCGCATAATAGGGACACTTTAATATCCAAAAGTATCATCTACTTCTCTTGTCGAAGTGTGTAGGGGAAAATAGGAAAACATTTCTGCGGAAAGGTCCATAGTTAATGATCAATACTGTAAAAAAATGATTTCACATGGTGCCGAAGTTTCAAAAGTTCCCCTCTGGTTTTGTTGTCTGCCATTTCAGAGACTCACAAAGGGAGGGGTAATACATGCTTGCAAACAATGACGAAAACAAATGTGGCCCTAAAGACAAAAAAGTGCCGAAATAGTGATACCAGGCAACTATTCTGATGCCATGGGTTTCTTGGGGTTACAAACCGAAGGTCCCTGGTATTGCAGATCTGCTTTTTGAGCCGAGTTCAGTAAATCAGCAGTTTGTGCAAGAACAGTAATGAACTAGATGCGCCCCCCCCCCCTATAGGCTGACTGTTGCTACCTAATGATCCTTTTCTGGGCTCAGCTACCATTTCAGTGTAAAGAAGAAAGCTACAGTAAGGAGATCATGATTTTGAAATAGTCTTTTACGTTTGAACTTGTTTTCCTTTTTTAAGTTTTGAATACCTAATTTCTACTAAACAAAGGACATAAAGTATTATCCCAAGTAAGCTCAGTGCCATCAGTCATATCTGACTCAAGGGAAGCTTTTCATTCTCTCTTGACTCTCAAACTCGTCCTCGCTCCTCCCAGCCAGGATCTGAGAGAGACGCGAGGTCGGAGGCGGCTAAAGGAGAAATACTTGGTTGTTGACGTCACTTACTTATTACTTGCCGCTTAGCTGATTGTGGTACGAATGATCACATTAGCGGTTTTAATTAGGCCAAGGCAGCTTTTAAGTCTCCACTAATCTACCTACTGTAGGTCAGCAGGCCAGTTTACCATGACCTTGTTAAGAGCATTAACAGTACTTTTAAATGCAATTTGATATCCCCTTATCATCAACATCATCTTTCAATTGACCAAAAAGCCAAATTAATTTTTACTTTATTGTAAATGAAAACAAACAGATACCAAACTGCTGTTTTGTGGGATGCCATAAAACATGGCAATTCATGTATTTGACCTATTCTTCTTATAGTTGAGTGGGAATGAGTTCCAGGTCAAAGGAGGAAAGAGGACGCAGGGAAGCTTCTGTTGGCTTAATGAGAAGGATCCCATGTGCATTTCCTGGAGGTCAGATGAAGTCTTTAGGATTGTCTAATGTTTAAGCAAGAGGGATAAAGTCTTTCTTATCCTTTTGAGTGGCTTGATAAGGGTACATTAAGATTAGACCAGGGGTTAACAAAAGTGCAAACGGTCCAGGCGACAAATGAGTCGCTCAGTGAAACTGGCAGAGCATGGAGGTAGCTCTGAGTAGTTTTGACAAGCTAACAGGGTAGGGTAGCAACTCAAGATTATTCACATCATAAATAAACTAATTTCAGAAAAACAATAAACAAAATGTCCAAGCCAGTTCCTCAAAGATCAATAATGTTTTTAAATGTTCAGTTTCTTCATTCCCAAACCCAAAAATATTCAGTTTAATGGGATTGTTAGGAACCACTGAAATAAACTGGTGGTTCATCTCATGGGGTTTATCCTGATGGATAAACAAGAAATAATATATAAAACAATACAAAATCAGACAACAACCTACATTTGAGAGACTAACATTTTGTTCGGCCATTTTTATATGGATATGTATATTTATTTATTTTAATTGATCAGTTGACTAATCAGTTCTACAACAAGGTCACAAATGGCATATTTCTACTCTGTCACACATTTCAATACACTAACTGTACAGTAACGGGTGCCATTCAATAAATAAATAAATAAAAATACATTTAATCAGCACTTGAAATGCCTAGTAAAAAGATGGTGTTGAAACACTACCACTTAAATGTTACTTTCACAAAGGGTCAAATGTCTGGAGTTCCAGAAAAGGCAAAAGTGTTGACAGATGATGATGACAGGGATAAAACTCTGACACAATTAGACTTGCTGTAATCCAGACGCATACAGTGTTACCTAGGTAATGCTAACCTCGAGCTACCTCTCGAGACATCACATCATCCGCAGTGACACTTCAATGGGATTACCTCACCCGGTAGGAGGTTGGGGCGGGAGGATAATCATCATGTTTTCAGTGGGCGCTTAATTGTAGGCGTGCTCGCGCATGTTGGGATTATGTGATTTCTCTTACGTGTTAAGAGAGATAATACGGAGAGGTTAACTCACACATGACCTGCTATAGACGCGGGTAAAGGGATTTGTTGACTGGACATCAACAAGTGCAGGGCCTAGTATACAACTTCAGACTACATCAAACGTGTTGCAGCAGGACTGTTGTTTTCACGAGTTTGGACTTTTTGCAATACAGTTACTTTTATTATTGTTATTTACAAAATATATAACAAGTATCATCAAACAATAATTCGCTTTATTGTAGAAGTTGACCGTGTTGTTCCAGCCTTTCGACTTTCTTTAATATTAAAGTCAGCCAGATGACACCCTTTTTTAAACTCCCACTAAGACATTTAAAGTGGTTTAAAATGCATTTCCTTCGAGCGCTAAACACCATTAACTGATTTTAAATATTCATATTCAATATTTGCAAAGAAGCTGTTCTGTATTTGTACGGTATTTCTTAAAGATTTCTTACAAATATGTTAAGAATTTGTGAACGAAGGTTACATAGATATTACACATTTTGTATTTCTGCCAGACAAGTTAAATATGAATACAATTGTTTTTGTCAAACAACTATCTCTGGTGATCTGACAAATAGTTAATTGCAGCCATTGATGGATCATTTTCTTAAAGTTTTGGCGTCTGTACATCCAACACTTTACCCTCTGTTGGGGTTACTTCCCCTTTGGCACATGAATGCACTATATGGGAATCCTGTCTTTGTTTCCAATAGGAGTGTGAACAGCTGCAGAAAATGTATGCTGCTCAGCAGGATGAGCGACTCCTGGAGCACACCCAGCAACAGCATATCCTCTACCAGCACGAGCAACAAATCCTCCACCAGCAAATCCAGGTGTGAGACGCTGACGAGTCATACAGACGTCACTCCAGGCCGAAACCCAGCTCTGTGCATGGTGCTTTCCAGAAGCATTCTGATGTTTGCAATCGGTTATAATCTGTCACGCAGGAGTATTGGACTCTTTGGAGGGTACCTTAAGAGGGGCATAACATGAGGAAAGGATACTCGTTATTTTCAAGCAATGCTACAATAGACAACAGATTGGTCGTGATATGATCTGCTCTTGTGACGGGAAATTGAGATATTAGTTGTTTGTGTACTGACAGAGCAGAACTGGCTTGGGTTAAAATGAACAGGCCAACAGGGTAGGGGTGCAGCTTAAAACCATTTTTATTAGAACTAAATCTGCAATTTATTTTCTACATTAATTGTTTATAAAATGTCAGAAAACATCTCATATTGAAGATTTCAGTCAAACTGAATAGGGCTGTACTGAGTTTAAAAGCCTTTAAGCTTGGTTCATAATGTTGACGTTCAAATTCAGTAGCAGATAATAGATGAGGCTCCACTAACATTGTTAATATAAAACTACCTGTAGAATAAGTGTGTTCAGACTTACAAACATTCACTGCAGCTAAAACACAGTTTGCTCTCCCGCTTGCTGCCCTTACGAAGGGAGGTACAGCAGCAATCTAACGGCACCAAAACATTTATATCACCACCATAACAAAACAAAACTCTCTTTGGGGTAATGAGTTCATCTCACATTTTGATGAAACTTTAATAGGTTCTTGAAATGTCAAATAATGACGTTTATTTCAGCGCCAAATTAACATTTTTCTCTACTGCAGGGTCTGTCTTTAGGCCATGGAGAGAGCCAGCCCAGTCATCTAACCCACCAGCTCCAGAGGTACACACACACACACACACACACACACACACACACACACACACACACACACACACACACACACACACACACACACACACACACACACACACACACACACACACACACACACACACACACACACACACACACACACACACACACACACACACACACACACATTACTCATCAGCTATTGAGTGGTGAACAATGAACTTGATGCCGTGGTGCAGTGCTATCGACTGAAGTGTTACATCATTGTGGTATCTCTCTCTCTCCTCTCCTCCTCCTCTGTGCTCTCCTCCCTCAGGTTGCGTATCCAGCCCTCCAGCCCTCCGCCAACACATCCCAGCAACCACCTCTTCAGACAGCCCGACCAGAGCCCTCCGCCCGGCTCTGCAGGCATGATGCAAGGGCATGGTTAGTAATACCATTGCAGGAGTGTGATGGAAATGCTTCTAAACAACTGATGTTGTGAGAGATGTATAGATCCATCTTCCTTTGGTCTCGATCTTCTGAAAGATTATAGAAATAGAAGACTGGTTATCAAACTCCCCTTTTGACTGTTTGTTCAGTACTATTTTAGTCTTACAGATGATCTGACTTAACACATTATTTTTTTTGTTTTGAACACTGGGGGTGTAATTCAGGCTCTTAATTTCTCACTGGCCTTGTCATCTGTTAACAAACACTGACAAATGACATGCGGTCATTCCCGACACTGTGTAAAGAATAATGTACTGGAAGGCCTAGTTTATGCTGACGCAATGAATGTGTTGTGACCAAGGGCACCAGGTGAGTAAACACATCAATCAACAAGTGCACAATAAACTGTGATTAATATGTTGATATAACAACTGATTTGATTAACGTAGTCTATCGGAAAAATTACTGAGATAGCCTATCTGTATCGAGCCTAAAAACTAATTAGAAAGCGGTAATATAAATGCAGGTAGCACTCTTCCAAGCAGCGTTTCTTGCTGGAAAAAGACAAAATGATGGGATCTAAATGAAGAAAAATAGGCAAAGGTTCATGAATGAATGTATGTTCGACTTTGAACTTCCTCAGGGTCAATTTTCTGAACTTAATTTTAAACGTTTTATTTAATTTCAAGAAATCAAAGAGTATTTGTACGATGCCACAGATCATGACCCCTCTCCTCTCCTCCTCTCCTAGTATGTCCGTCACAAGTGCAGTACCAGCACGGTTCCCCAGCGATGTACCAGGCCCAGAGTGGCAGCCCGCCCCCCACAGGCATGTCTCGAGTCTCTATACCAACCAATCAACAAGCAGCCTCTGCCCGCCCCACCGTCCCATTGGCACAGGGTGTACCTCAACAACAGCAGGTGACTGCAAAAAGCCCATCGCATTTCCTCTTTGCTGATATTAACATTTTTTTTTTTTAAAGCACAAAGTGAGGGTCTACATGTATCTTTGCTCAATAATGAATATTGACTGTTTCTACAGGTGACCATTCAGGTTCAGGAGGTGGAGCTGGGTGGTGTAGCACAGAGACAGGGCGGCTTTCTGACCACGCCTGGGCACAGAGTCCTCGGGAAGCAGCTTAGCGCAGACAACGCCGAGATGCACAGGTGACCCCGCCCATCCTGTCAGCACGTCCCCCGATGGCGGGCCAAAGCCTCTCAACATTACCAATGGACTGTTTCTGTGTCGTCTTCTTCCGTTTTTGGTTTTGTTTTGTCTTTTGTTTCATTTCTCTCTATGACTTCACCACTCTTAGGACACCTCCATGCTATTTGTTGTCTTTTATGTTCATCATTATGTGTTTCTCACTGTTTCTGTTTTATATTTTTCCTTTATCCTCTCTCTTTCTACAAATTGTATTTGGACATTTCAGCCAATAATACTGTTGCCCATACCAGATGTTCTATGTGAGAGATTCCAGACTTTATTTGTTACCAGTATTCAAATCATGTATGTAAATCCCCCAATCCTCTTTGCTGAGATGACATCCTCAACAAATTCTCCACCTAAGTGTAGCTAGGTGAGTTTTCAGGTGTCAGTCTTTTTTAAGTATATGTAGCAGTCTCAACAGTAGGTATGAGATTAGTCATCCTGTAACCCCTGGCTTTTCAAAAGTCCCCTTAAACCAGGACTGTCTTCACTGAGAGAAAGTGACACAAACTTTAATACCTTGATGAAACTAAATGTGCCCTTTTCTTGAAAAAGTTTTTAGAACTCTCAGCGAATACTTTCACCTGAAATTGAGCTCAAGTGTTTGCTAGGCTATCAGTGTGCCATGCTTTAATGAAGACTTCCTGTTGATTAGTGAAAGATAAAAGCCAATAAATAAATTCCTACTTGCACTTTATGAAGAGGGTTGTTGATGTTTCAGCTAGCTAATTGTCCTCTGCCTTTTCCTCTACAGTCGCAGCCTTGGCCGCTTCACATCGGCCTATGACCAGGCGCAGTTTAACCCCCACCTCTTCTCTGGCGATGCCATGTCCCGGGGGGCCGCCTACGGCCACTACCTGCAGGGCACCTCCCTCACAGTCCCCGGCCTGGAGGATTTTGGGGGCGGCGGTTACGGCCCCCCCTCGACACTCCAGCAGGCCCTGCTCTCCCCGACTCCTTTGGACTACCGCCCCCCCCAACAGCACATCACTCCCACCCTGCAGGGCCTTCTGTCCCCCCGCCACTCTCTAACAGGCCACTGCGATCCCAGGCTGCCCCCCCAGGACATGGCTGCCCTGCTGAAGAGGCACAACCCCCGGCCGTGCCAAGCGGCCCCCAGCCCACCCAGCGGGTCACCTCAAGAGTACGGCGAGATGCTGCTTCTCCGCCAGCTAAGCCAGGGTGAGACCTTGGAGCCGCAGGCACCGCAGGGGGCCCCCGGGGGCCAACACTACCACCACCTGCTCCAGATTCGACCCCCAGAGGGGCAGCCGCAGCAGCACCCGGCCCAGGCACCCTGCCCCAACTTACCCCACTCCGAGAGCATGGAGGAGGACGAGGTGCCGGCGAGCTACCACCACCCACACGAGGGCTTGCTGGCCAAGGCAGGAGACGGTCATGAGCTCCTGGGGCCACCCCAAGGAGGCACCCCCCCCTACACCTCCCCTACACACAGCCAGGGTGGATACATAAGGAACGCTCCAGCAACTAGAGGTAAGACATGTTTTTGGTATTTTGAATTTGTCAAATGTGGAAAAATAACCATTCAAGTGTCTTTATCATATTTATTTGTTTGCAAGAAAGTTCAGTCAGTCATACAGAGAGCATACTGTCTGCTGAGTAGAAGACAGAATAGAGTTCACGTTGGATATTTAAACACAGGGAGGAGAAAAGGGGGAGTCAAGCTTGACGATAAAGAACGGAGCATTCTGGAAATTAGGGAGACAGTATCGGGAAGTTCTCAGTTCAACAGAAGATGAAGGTCCGACTGGTGGTGCACATAGATTGTAACTAACAACATTGCATAACATCTTCTTAATAAGGACTTTTAACGAGTCTAGCAAAGACGTGAAAGCCAGTTAATAGAGATAAACATTAGAAAGTAAGAATCACACAATGGTATTATCAGAGTAAGTAGGTGAGCAAAAATACTTTTCTGTTCTAAACACGAAATAGTCCAGTGTTTGTCCTTTAAAGCGGCAGCAATGACTTTTCATTCGTTACGTGGACCAGCAGAAAAGTAACTGATAATGAATGAATCCTCAGTTGTTTTTCATGCCAAAATGGTCAGCCTCTCAAATATAGAGATGTTCTATTTTATATTATATAAAACTAAATATATTTGGGCTCTGCAGTGATAAATCAAGAAACTAGGTGTCAAAACAACCACTTGGAGTCTACACTGAATAACCTAATAAAAATCATTACATGGTATAATCAGTGTCTTTCTCTTTTCTCAGAATCTGAACATGTGGAGTGCAGGCCCCAGGGGCAGGCCATGGAGGTGCCTGACCATAATGGTGTTGGTTATTCGCGGGCTCCCCAGCCTGACACCTACAGGTCCCGTGGACAGCTGCAGCGCCACCACACCATCCAGACCTGTGATGATGCCTATGTGAGTGAAACGGCTGCAATAAAATGTCTAAAATTGTCTAGACCTACGTTACATTTGTTATAGGTTATACTTTTTACATTTTTGAGTTGTGTTCTTACATTATCACAAAGGTTTCATACAGTTTTACATCCAACAGAAATGTTTATTTTTCATCAAGGTAGCTTTCTGTTTCATGTGGTCGCCTGTAATGTTGTGGAATCACCTTCCAGAAACATCATACGTCATAAATCGCTTTTTTATCTCGTTTCAAGCCACAATTTTATAATATACTTTTTGAATCTTCTGTATTTTTAACCATAGAAGAAAAGGCTGATGGCAACAGTGGTGAGGAAAGCAAATTCTACGATCCCGTGCTATTTCAAAATTGTCTTTTGTACTTGATTGACAGATTACTTGTGGTCGGAAAATGACATATTGGTTATGTCAATGTACTACATGTGATAATATGCTAGATTTTTTTTTTTTTAAATGTTGAAGTTAAACGCATCAATCTGGTGCACTTTGAGAGCAACATTAGGAGATCTATGGATACATCTCTCAACACTCAGAAACAGAACTGTAAGCAGATTTTATTTTTCTTTATGGATATTTTGCAAATCACTCCTTTTAAACTGTATTCTTGTTTATTAATAACAACTTTTTTTTACTGTCACATAGCATTTTATACCCGTTTACTTTATTTTCTTATTTTTTTTACAACTATAATGATCATATAAAGATGTGCTTCTACCTCACTGGTTGTAGAAAAAGCTTCTTATATTCGTTAGCATAGCTAGCTAACCAGATGCTAATAACAACAAAGTTATTGACAGTATGACAGATGAACAGATCGCCACTGGGCTTTCAACTAAAGACACAGACACGCAAAAACTGCGGCATGTGTACGGTTCTTTATGGGTACTGCAATTTCTGAAGTGCCGGAGCCTCCTTCCGGTGCTCTCCGTCAGAACTACACCCGTCAGACATATACCACGTGATGACACGTTAGGCTCGTGTTGTGTTCAAAGACCCTGACCTTGGCCAGGAAAAACAGGCACTCGCTTGTTAAATTATTTTGCGGTCTAGATTTCTTTAATTTCTTTATTTTTTGCGTGTGTTTATAAATTACCTCGAGGGCCGTATCAAATGGTCTCGCGGTCCGTATACGGCCCGGAGGTTCCCCACCCCTGCTATAAACATACCTAATCCTTCAACAAAGGTTCCATGTCATCCTATCTGCCAGAAGCTGCTTGTTAAGTATTGGTAACATTTAATTTAATTTACCTGTTTTTCACTGTCTGTCCAGGATCAGGTGGAGCCTATGTCAGGGATGAGCCTGTTGGCCGGTAAGGCGCTAAGCTCCGCTCGCATGTCGGACATCCTTAGCCAGACGTCTCTGACAGGAAGCCAGCAACTGCGCCAGCGGGAAGAGTCGGGTCAGTAGGAGACATGCTTTCCTCCACCTCAAAATACAGCCTGTACACTCCTTATTTGTAAAATATGTGTTTCTTCTCATGCAGAGTGTAATGTGGAAGAGGAGCTCCTTGCGGCAGCCTGCTACCCCTCCTCCTGCACCAGTGACATGCTCCTCAGCTACAAGCCCCCCGACCTGCAGTACAGCATGGAGCAGGCTGGGGTCTAGCACAGGTATACACACACATACGCGCACACACACACACGCACACATACACACACACACACACACACACACACACACACACACACACACACACACACACACACACACACACATACACACACATACAGGCTACAAACAGTCCCGTATAAATAGCTTTTTATTTTTTATTACATTTTTCACGTCACTTTGTGGCTGTTTCACTGCATTCATACTTAGTGAGCAGAATAACAGTGTTTCGTACAGGTTCCTTTCCTTTACTACTTGACACTATCAATTATTTGTAACCACACAGTTAATGGTTTTGACGTTTCCTTTTTTTGATCTGTGAAAAGTATTAATTATAGTAGTTTTAATGTTATATTTTAAAACACTGAATCCCAGCAAAAACAGAAACTCGTCATTTTCATTTGTGAAGACATTTACTGGCCAGCTTTGGAAATGCAGAGACGGGTCATAATACTAAGTTCAAAGTCCTTAGTGGCCTTTAGTGTTTCACCCTGCTCTCACGTATCAAACATTTTAAATTCATACCACTACTGATACAATGTGAAAATCAGATATGATGTGGTCATTAGTAAACTGTGAGTAGATATATTATTTGCCACACAGGGGCTGAAAAGCTTGAAAATGCTTGAAAATGACCTTCATTTGACTTTGGAAAAGCTGATGGTCTGTTCTTATGTCCCTCTCTTTCTCTAGGAAGGGGTGCATCCTGTGTACAGCGGTCCATATCAGCCATCCTGAGTTGTGTTGACTTGAGTTGAGCAGCATCACGCCAAACCACCGTTCTCTGCCCAAACAGGGGTGCTCTACGTCCATCAGTCTGTCTCCATCAGTCCTCGGGAGGGCAGTCCACGCAAGACAGGGGGAGTGTGGGTGGGTGTAGACATTAGTGGGGGTGAGGGTCACAGGTGGGGCCAGGGATTAGTCGGTCAAAGTGCCAGCATTTTCTGCACAGACATCCAGCATCCATTGTCGCAGGTTGTCTCCTCTTTTCACATCCCATCATGGGCAGATCGGGGTTCCACTCCTCCCTATTTCAACTCACCCCCCCCCCCCCCCCCTCACCTCCTCCCCCTTACAGACCTTCACCACCACCACAACCACCCTCATCCACCTGCCGCCAGGACCTAATCCTCCCCTTTCACCCTTTATCTTCTATTTACTGTTGGCATACTTCATTATGTGCCTCATTGGCCAACGCATTGATACAGTTATAGTTTAAAGAGTCAAACTACACAAAGAACCATACACACTGCTGCCACAAACCCAAAGTATTCACATAGTGTGAGTGTATGTGTGAGTGTGTGTGTGTGTGTGTGTGTGTGTGTGTGTGAGTGTGTGCATGACTGAGAAGAAGATGTAAGTGGAGGGGAAAGGTGAGGTTCAGTCTGCTCCCCCCCCCCCCCCCCCACCTCCTGCTGTCCCGCAGCAGATCATTCCTGAGCAGGCTGAAGTCTCAGCGGCGGTGGCAGGGATGACGACCCCCCCCCCCCCCCCCCTTTTCGGCTTTAGGTCGGGCTCTCTCCAAAGACTGAGCTCGGTGACATCGCACAGGACAAACCAGCGCGCTCATTGTTTTTTTCCTTTATTGTTCTGGCATTCATTTTTTTCTTATTTTCCTTTAAACTTCATTTCTATGGCTAATGTCCACGTAGGCATAATGGTCACTATTGTTACTCTTATTGTTATTACTGTTTTCTGTAAAAGAGGTTTTTATCATAATGAATATTATTATTATTATTAAAGGAAAACAGTTCTGTGTTGTAAGGAAGACAGCATTGTTCTTTGATTACTTAAGTAATTCTGCACTTTCGGTTCAAGCTATCCTCTCTCTGTCTGCCCCCCCCCTTCACTCTGTCATGCTGTTTCCCCGCTCTTCAAATCCTCCTGACTTCCCCCACCTTTGGTTGCCCTTTGCTCCATCCTCCTTTCCCATGTCAGTGACAGTGTATTGCATTGTGGGTAGTTTTACCAGACATTTGCTCCTTTCCTTGTACAGTGACGCCATGTATAGAAAGCTATTGCAACTTCTGTATCAAATAATTTTCTTTTTGTTTTTAGATGTCGGGGAGGCTTTTTTTTATATTGGTATTGTTTATCATTTGTATTTTTGGATGTCTTCAAAATGTTTTCTTTTTTGTTTTAATGAATTTTGAGATTTTTAGCCAAAAGAGGACAGAGAGAAGAGACCTTGTGATCTTTCTGTGTCGTAAAAAAGATTGTTCTTATTTGTTTTAATATTATTATATCGAGACACTTGAATAAGAGGAGAGTAATTATTTTGTGTTGCTTTTAAAGTATCATTTCAATCGATGTTGTTGTGACTGTCATTCTTGTTGATGTTGGGCCTGTTTTCTGTTAACGGGGTAGTTGTGGCAGGCTATACAGGGTCAGGCTTTGGTTTTGGTCTGGGTTGGTTCGGGTGCTACAGAGACTTGACACTCTAAAAAACGAAAAGACACAAAAAAAATCAAGGGAATAACTTGTAATATAGCTGACATATCATCCGAAACATCCCGAGTGGAGATGGACAACCCCACTTCTCTTTCTCGCTGCCCTACCCATCTGCTGTGATCCTCCAGCCATCTTTTACTACATTGGCTTCTGATTGGACGACGCCTTACGGACACGGCTCACCTCGTTACTTCGGCGGAGGAAACTACAACTACTATCACTCGACCTTCGCTCCCTTTTTTTTGTTATTTGTCGGCCCTGGAGATGGGAGGAATTGATGACTGCGTTTCATGAACAGTTTCTGGATCTCGCTGTAGATGGATACATCTTGACACACCTTTCAAACATTACACGGGGAAACATTTCCGGAGATGACCATAGGAAGGAATAGCTTGACTTGGACACAGCAGAGAAACACAGATAGAGGCTACAGCACACTGGGGACCACAGCAGAAGATTGAACCTCTCCCTTTTTTTAAATTTATTTTTATTGTTTGACTTCTATTTATCCTCCTATATACTGAGTCTATATTGGGCCAGCAAGAGACTGTGGGGCAAAGAATAAAGCTCCACTTGTACGTATTCATACTGGCCAGGTTTCACAATAGCTGGCTGCACGGTTGACTTTTCATAATGCTATACATCTGAGAGCTGTAGATGGAGTCATGCAGCGCCTGTGCTCTTCATTTGCACTTCCTGTTTACCAACAATCGCTCCCCTTCAGAGCAGACTGAATTAGCTATAGCGGTAAACCAGAACCTCTATTAAGTGAGTGCATACAGAAGTTAACAGTGACATAAACTCTTTTTCTAACGTGGCTCATTGGACAGAAGAAGGCCGTTTCCTTTCCATCTGGGTTTTCCCTAGTTTCTCTTTAAGATCCATCCTCCTGTTTTCATTGTTTGAGCCAGAAGTGAGATCTGGAAGAGAGGGCTGGAGAGGAAATATCTGAAATGGAAGACTTCGCGTCTCTTGTCCCACGGCAGGATAGAAACTACATGTAAGACCAGAGGCTCTGCGATGTCTATTGTGAGCAGAGCTGTTGTTTCAGATCTGAGTAGGGAAGGGAAAGAGCAGAGGCACACAGGAAGGGACGGCGTGAATGGAAAGTACTGCAGACGACAGAGGGGTAATAATGCTCCACACACATCTATCTTCTGCCTGATGACCCAACTCCCCCACTTTTCTTCTGTCTTAACTCTTCCTCCCCTTCCCCTGCGTCTTTTCTCTCCACCCCAGCCTCAGCAAGCCAGCTCTGCTCTACTTCTGTTTCTTAGGTTCATTGTTTTTTTTTTTCTATCGGTTCATTTTGTCCCTTTTTTATTTTTGTCGTTTTAGTTTTTTATGTTGAGTACAAAAATACTAAAGTGCAACAACAATGATTAAAAAGAATATCAACCAAACTGAGATGGATGGATAAATAAATATATATAAATAAAGAAATAATTTAAAAATGTCATGACTTGTGTGTCTTTGTGTAACCGGCTACAGGCAAGGAGTCGGCACATTGTAATTTGTAAAAACGCTTATAGGGCGGTTTCAAAACTTACTACGACTGCCATGTTTTTATCGATTGTAACGCTTTTCTTCTGATTATACACCGTTGAAACAGCCATTGATTTGTGTGCTATGACTCGCAACTAACATAATCTGACATTTTCTTTTCAGGTTTATTGATTTATTGTTCGCTCTTTTAAATGTTGTAAAACTTTTGGCAGCTCCTAGTGGTGTCCTACTATTTTCCATCACCGCAACATTTGTATAGGCTACCGAACCAAATGGAAATTGCTAAAATATCGGTTCCCCTCAAGGCTGCGTTCTTTCCCCTCTGCTCTTCTCCCTGTACACCAACGGCTGCACCTCCAGTCACCAGTCTGTCAAGCTCCTGAAGTTCACAGACTACACCACCCCAGGCCCGGTTCTACGGGGGTGCATAAGGGTGCATTGCACCCTCAGTTGAGTTGTTATGCACCCTCATTTGAAAAATTAAAAGTGAAAAAAAATATTACATTATATAATAACAATAATAACAATAGTAGTAATAATAATAATAAGAATATAGTTGAAATAAAAGACATTTTAATTGTGGTTAAATAACACTGTCTGCTGCATTTATTTGGTCAATTTAAACGGTAAGTAACGTTATTATGTCAGGTGCGCGTGACCTGTGCCCCTGCACGTTCGTCATTTGCAAAGTGCTTACACAGCAGTCAGTGATGGACATCAGAAAATGGTTAAAACAACCAGCCCTTATCGCCAGCAGCAACACTGCATCTACTGCAGGTAATAACAGTTCAGATCATGGGGAAATTACGTTACCCGCGGCCACTGTCGTGGACACTAACGTCCTCCCGCCCGCCTCGCCGGCTTTGCCCGCCTCGCCCTCTTCGTTGCCCCAAACACTGCCACCCCTCGGCGGCCCGCAAGTGCCAGAGGACCTCGGCAAAACAGAGCCTGCCCAGGTATATTAAAAAAAGTACCCAACTCGCCTGTACAGTGGGGTAAGGTGCTCATTTTGAAGCTCATGGTTTCACAACAGAGATTGGCTGGAATATTCCTGAAAAAAATATGCCATCTTCTGCTATGCATGTAGACATTTCGGTCTTCAAAGGGGAGTGATTTGTAAAATATCCATAAAGAAATAGTAAATCTGCTTACAGTTCTGTTTTATATGGGTGTTGAGATGTATCCATAGATCTCTTCATTTTGCTCTCAAAGTGCACCAGATTGATGCTTTTAACGTCAATATTTAGCATGCCCCCGGACCCCCCTAGAGGAGGTGAGGACCCCCTAGAGGGTGTTAGGTCCACTCCCCACTTATAAAAATAGCACTTTACCACTGCACCCTCTCTAATCTCAGATGCACCATTAGGCATTTTGTTCTGGAACCGGGCCTGCACCACCCTCATCGGACTCATCTCTGGTGGGGACGAGTCTGCCTACATGTGGGAGATGGACCACCTGGTGTGGGGACAACCACCTGGAGCTCAACGCTCTCAAGGCAGTGGAGATGGTTGTGGACTTCAGGAAAAACGCAGCCCCACCCGCCCCCATCACTCTGTGTGACTCCCCACACTGCTGTGGAGTCTTTCCGCTTCCTGGGCACCATCATCGCCCAGGACCCCAACGGGAGCAGAACATCTGCTCCCTCGTCAAAAAAGCACAGCCGAGGATGTTCTTCCTCAGGCAGCTGAAGAAATGTAACCTGCCAAAGACGATGATGGTGAACTTCTACACCTCCATCATCGAGTCCATCCTCACCTCCTCCATCACCATATGGTACGCCACAGCCACAGCCAAGGATAAGGGCAGGCCGCAGCGGGTCATCCGCTCTGCAGAGAAGGTGATCGGCTGCAATCTGCCATCCCTCCACGACCTGCACGCCTCTGAGGGCAGGGAAGATAGTTGCCGACCCCTCCCACCCTGGACACAAACTGTTCACCCCCCTCCCCTCTGGCCGGAGGCTGTGCTCCATCAGGACCAACACCTCTCGCCATCTGAAGAGTTTCTTCCGCGACCGGAACAAGGCCCTGCCCCCCCACTGACACTTTACCTCCGCCACAACGTAGTCTCTATATGCATTACATTAATGCACACAATGTTCGTACTGCTTGCTGCACATATTTCTTGTTTCATATTTCATATCCTATAATTCATTCATAGCATTCTATTTCCATGTAAATTACTGCTTTATGTTATTGCTATTTATATTTTATTACGGTGTCCTTAAAGATTTTTTGTTTTATATTTGATGTCTGCACCATGACATCAAGTCAAATTCCTCATATGTGTGAACCTCCTGGCAATAATCCTCCAAAACCTTCTTGTGGAAACCTGATTTCAAACCACTTAAAGCAATGATTTACTCATAAAATCCTGTTTTTTTGTTGTTGCATAGAACACCTGCAGCACAAGTGTGAGTCTCTTTATGCAAATCATGCAAAAGTTGTATTGAAAATGCATGCGTTTGAAAGTAATGAATATACGACTGGAAACAAGACTTTAATGAATCTGCAGAGTATTGTGAGAGTTTACAAACTGATCTTTTCATATCGTTTTGCTGTTCATCAAGACTTTTTAGGATTCTCTTTCTTCCAGAATTCAAGGTCACACGGGGTGAGTAATTTAAAACAAATGGTTATATTGTGGGTAAAGTGCTCCTTTAAGAACAGAGTTTCTTCAGGGGAGTATAGCAGTTTTTTGTTGACGGCATTGGATAAAACTAAAATGAGTATTTTCTGAAGAGAAACGTATACCTGCATTTTGCTGTGGCACACGGGAAAAGCAGTAAATACACTTGTTTCTTTTGGCTGCAGTGCTCTGCATGCTGCTGCTCATGTCTGTGCAGCTGCACTGCAGAGGGCTTTCAGTCTGAAGTAATGGATCTCAGACACTGTGAGCTGTAAGTGTCTGCGTTTGGATATCAGGGGTTACTTTGCCATGCCTGATGACAGGGACTAATGTGTATCCCTTTAACCTGACACTTAACTGTCCTCAATCCACCATAATGTTGTGTTGTAAATGATTACAGATTGATGTTTTGGACAGAGCTTCTCCTCTTGTCTTCTAGCTTGTGCATCCTCTCCTCTCCCACATCGTCTCTTTTCCCCTCCCAACTCAGTGCCCACTCTCCTCTGTCCCTCTCTCTCTTCATCCTCTGCTTCTTTCCCTTTCTCCCTTCCTTCATTCCCTCCCTCCTTCTTTCCATCTCCTAAGTTCCTTGCTCCTTCTCTCTCCTCCCCTCCTCCCTTCCCACTTTCTCTTCCTGACTGCCTACGTCAGACAGCCTCTGCCAGCTAGTGAACGCTGCAACTGGAGCTGTTGTGCCCTGCATAGAGCCGTGTGTGTGTGTGTGTGTGTGTGTGTGTGTGTGTGTAAGAGTGTATGCAAATGGGAAAGCTACTGAGTCAGGAAAGACTGCCTCTCATCTCTTCGCTGTTATCACCATCCGTCTCTCTCCCTCCTCTCCTCCTCCGCTGACATGGAGCTCCAGCAGGCTGAATCACAACAGCGTCTGCACAAAGGGCTGAGGTAATACTGTGCTTGTTTTGTAAAGGGCATTCTTTCTGCATTGAAGTGTGCACATCTGCATGAAATGCCTGCATGCAGCCTTACAAGTGCAGTATGTAGAGATCTACTATGTAATGTTTAGCCGCATGCATTGATTAGCATTGCAATCTCAGCTCCCTTAACCTGAGGTTAAAGACCTCTAACACCTTTAATAATGAAAAAGGGTATTCTTGGTTGTCTCCATACCTGAAGGATTATTTATGTTTTTATTAATGGCTCAGTTCCTGCTATCGTCTGAGGTGCACATATCACATGACCCAGATTGCAAGCAAGCACATTACTCATTCCCTGCACTCACTGCAATCAATGTCGATCCAAGCAGGGCTGTGGATGTTTTGTTTTGTAGTGATGATGAGGCTAGCCTGCAAAACAGAGCTAACCAAAAGATATATAACCAACTTACTTGTCTTTAGGTATACACACAAATCACAAACCAGCACCTTTGTCCTCATGCACCCTCAGTGGAACTACGCCATGTAGATAGTTTTTATGTTTTGAGATATTCGTCTCGGAGTGGTCATTCAGGATAATCGATGGAGCCCCATTATGGACAAGTAATGGCCCTCATGTTCTTTCTCCTCCTTGCAGGTAGTTGTGTGTGTGTGTGTGTGTGTGTGTGTGTGTGTGTGTGTGCTGCTCCGTTGGGCCAGAATGAAGTGTGTGAGAAGGTGGGCATCAGGCTCTGCTGTTGTGTTCCTTCACACACTGGCCTTATCATGGACAGGTAAGGCTTTTACTGACATGATGGCATGTTTTGGAATTCAACCAAAAATTACTCAAGGATACTTATTTTAGTGGTGATCGTGTTTGGTCATTGAGATAAAAACAGTTAGTTTGGCTCTGTTCTGGATAACCCCCCTGTAAACGTGTTTCTCTTTTACTTTTTGTGTAGATGAAAAGTGAAATAGTATGTAATCTAGATGCAATATTCCATTCAGGCAAATCCATGTCAGCTGTTTACCCATACTTCAAGACTTTGAGCTAAGCCAAGCTAACACTGGTTGTAGCTTAATATTTAACCTTCAGATCTGGGTGTGGTATCAATATGTCCATGTAACACTTTTCCAGTAATAACTATATTTTACCAACATTTCAACCTATTCCTTTAACTTGTCCTATTTGTCAGAGCAATCTTTTGCTATAAGTACAGTATGAAGTCATACATGACTTTTTACACCCTTTTCAGTCAGGCCAGATAAAAGTTAAAATGTGTAAATGTGTCATGTTTTTCCAACAACTCTCTATTTTATCCACATAATCCAAAATATCCAACACTTATCTGGTTCTCGCAGGTAAAATTGAGCCTGCCCTCAAAATTGACGGGCAGCACCAGGCGGCTGTTACCCTGCATGAAAACATGACTCACTGGTTCAACTGCCAATCAGACGGCTGGGATCCCCGAGCCCCTCCTCTGCTCACCTGGTACCTGAACGGGAAGCAGCAGAAGGAGCGACCCCCCACCCGTAGGCGCCTGGTGATGAAGCTGCAGGAGGATTCTGAGGTCATGAGACGGAGGACCCATCTCAACAGCACCTTCTCTCTGCGGGCCAAGAAGTGGGACCGAGAGCTGGTGTGTGTCGCATCGAACCCCAGGACAGGAGAGAGCTACAACGCCACGGTCACACTCAATGTCCAGTGTGAGTCTGTGGGAAATATTGTTGTAAGATCTTTTCTGATGATGCACTGAATAAAGTTGTTACTGTTACCTTCGTCTCCCAGTTCAGCCAGAGATCCTCAGACTGAATGCCCACTACAGTGAGAACTCAGACCCCGGGCTCTCCCTGGTACTCTTCGCCTTGGTACGGTCCAACCCGCCTGCCACCATCACCTTCATGGACCAGTCAGGCCAGCTGGTGGCTAACACCTCCGACTTCCTCATCCTGGACTCCAGAAGCTACCCCTGGCTGACCAATCACACGCTGAAGGTCACACTCGGGAGCCTCTCAGGGAATATCTCGCTGAACGTCAGCAACAGTGTGGGAACCGTGCAGAGCAACCTCACTCTGGCAGGTCAGTGATGGTATCAAAGGAAAGGGAAAGGAAACCAAGGTCTTATGCTATGCTATGGTTAAAGTCCCCTATGTGTATTGGGGTTACAGGTGGGGTCCCAAACTAGCAAGCCACATGAATGTCTGGGAGCAAATTCATTTTATATACTACACAAATATGGCCAGGATCCATAGAATATTGGGTTGCAGATTAACATTTTCAAAAGGGGGGTTCGTTTTAGCATGAAATACTTGAATTGACTGAAGGATAAGTTAAAAAAGAAAGTAGAAAGAAAGTGAGGTCAAATAAAACTATTTCTGCTAAACGGTTAGCAACGATTGAGAGTCAGACCTAAACATTTCAGATGTGTGTATCTCACACTGCACTGTAACTTTAATTCATGTACCTTTTGTTATTCATGTTTTTAAATGCCATTTTATAATATTTCTTAATGCTCTTAATGTCTTTCATTTTGTAAAGCACTTTGAATTGCCTTGTGTTGAAAGGTGCTATATAAATAAACTTGCCTTGCCTTGCCTAAGCTAACTGTTTCCTTAGCTGCAGCTTCATCATATATATTATTTATATTCTTTGTAAGAGAACAAATAACCCCCCATAGTCCCCAAAATGTCAAACTATTCCAGTCACGCTCTTTCCTTTTCTCTCCAGAGTTCCTGCAGTCTCGTGTGGAGGTGCCCATGCTGGGAATAGTGACGGGGGGAGCCATGGCCTTCATGGCGCTCCTCATCCTCAGTCTGATTGTTCTCTGCCTTATGCAAAAAAACAAGAGCAAATCCTTTGGTAAGATTGCTTTTGTTTTTTTAGAGGTTGACAAATGTGTGTCTGGAGCATTGTCCGTTGCTCTTGATGATGCGTTTCCTTGTATTGTGTTACAGATGAGCCAGTGGAGATTTTGATGACAAAGAAAAGGTAAATAAAGTAATCTGTCATTGGCTATGTGTGTGAACCAACATCAAATTATAAGAATGGAGAGCAAAGCAACTAGATGGATGGAAAACCACTAAATAGATATGTAATTGTAGACACTGTCTCTTTTTGACCCCCATTTAAATCCAACTTAATTGTAATTAAAACAAAATATGGGGTCTGACATTTGGCTTTTCTTCCATAAAGAAAAAGATGAAATAAGTGGCTGAATGTTCCTCTAACATTTTTTATTTAGGGGGGTAGTGCCTTGACTTTTGATTTGACTTGCCTCAACTAATGACCTGCAAAAGAAGAACATGACTTGTGACTTGCTTAAGATCAACGGCTTGAGTCCCATGTCTAGTCTATGGTCTGTACACTAAATATGAAACTACAGCCAGTGAGGGGTTAGCATAGTTTACAATAAGTTACACACTTATCCTCCCATCTCATCTCATGATTCCTTTGTCAGCATTATCAGTGTATTTGGAAGGGAAACACACATGAAAGCACATTTGTGCTCTAATAAATATTTGATGTCCATCCTGTAGACCAATATCACGTCTAATCCAAGTTGTATATCTCTCCTTCATATTTCAGCCACAGTGACTCTGCCAATCTGAAGGTAGAGAAAGAAGTTAAGACCAACATCCCCAGAGAGAACATGTCTCTGCCTTCCAACATGCAGCTCAACGACCTCAACACTTTGAGAAAAGGTACATATTACAGCTTTGTAAGTTAAAACTTCATCTCAGGCAGGAACAACTAATATATTTAAGTATCTGTATATGTAGAATACAACATATATAATAACATAATACCTTTTTAGAAACATTAAAATTGTTTTACTGTTCAAATAATAACAATCAGTGAACTCATGAGATGGTATGCTACAGCAGTATGTTTTTTATCAATTTCTCACAAGTCTGAAAGTTAGGGTCAAAAGGCTGAAAGCTTGCTCAATTAAAACGTCAGTCAATCAATTGCTACTACTTAATACACATAATCCATGTGTCTTTACAATCATTGCTTTGTTCTTCATCCTCTTACAATGCATGCAAAAAAAAAAGTAGACAACAACACAAACATTTCTGACAAACCCATTTCGGTGTGAATTGCGACACAATTCTTGTTATGAGGTATGTGGCAAAATGGAGCTTTCTTCTAGGGAACATTTTTGTTATAGCTCATAGAGTTTCTTAGTAATTGTATAGGATTTCAGCTACACATGAACAATGTTTTTTTTTGACAGGCAAGCATTCAATTCAACATGTATTCAACCATTCTTATGTTGCCTGCTATGCATCTGATTGTGACCTGGAACAACAAATGAGATTCAATGTTCAAAGGATGCAATAAGTCCAAACAACATTGTCTTGTTTTTAAAATGACCGCATGAGGATTATAGGTGTGAGGAAGAATACATTTGGTTCCACTAGTGGCTGGATAAAAGCTGTCACTGCTAAATGGTTTGACATTTTGTAAATTATACTTACTTGCCCAGAGTTAGATTAAGATATCGATACTAATCCCAAGAAAAGTAGTAGCAAACCTCTTATTTATCTTGCAGTAAGTTTCCCTAAAACTATCCCTCCAAACTCAGCGATGTATCTCTCGTGCATTTTGATGTGTCCTCCATCCTTGCAGCACTTATGGAAGCCCGAGAGGCCGCCCAGCAGAACGGTGTGGAAGGGAAGAAGAAAGAGGAAGAGGAGGAGGAAGATCTGTCTTTAACCTACGCCGCCAGAGGTCAGGGAAATACAGCTCAACACTACTGTTGCATTTTTCATCATTAATACTCCACATTCTGCATGGAGACACGGCGGTGAGTGCTTTTATTTTGTTGTGCTCACTCTGAATGCTTCCCCCCTTCTCTCCATGATTTCCAGGTTTTGCAAGATATCCGATGGTGGGCTACATCTATAAGGTGAACAGCACAAGCAGTGAGGAGATCTGGCTCTGACTGACCTCACACACACACACAGACGCACACACAGACGCACACACAGACGCACACACAGACGCACAAATACTTTACATGCATGCATAACTATGTCTAACGATGCAGCTGTCCAAGAGGAAACCCATAGCAACTGCCAGTCATTCAACCAATCATCAGAAACTATCTTTGTGTATCACATACCGTACCAACACAGTTACTCAAGTTTATCAAATAACTTGAATTTAAGGTTCACAAAACTAAACTGGATGTTGTTGTAATCTCTCTGAACCGAGAGCTCTGGTCCATACACTTCTGATGTGTTGTCTTAACATTGCAAAGTTTAAAAACTACATAAAATTATACATGCCCTGTATGTTTCAACATGTTTCCTCCTGTAACCACATGTCTATGATGTCCTCCTCCCCTCTGAATGCATTAATTGTTCTATGCTAACACCAGAATGTCCTGAGATAATATAATGTAGTGAGATTTTACAAACTGACCAATAATCTCTAAATAAGATGGAACATATTTATGGAGAATGTATTTGTATATGGACATGTAACATGTCATGTACTGTACTGTATATTTGTATGCATATGTATATGTGTATAAAAGAGGACGTCTAATAAAGATATTGTATGAAGTAAATGCTAGGCTTGGGGTTTTGCTGAGACTCACCAGGGGGCGCTCTAAGTTGCGTTACAAGCGGGAAAACATGGAGGACTTGTGATGAGGGTGATGTGTGTTTTTGATATGGTGCTAGAAATGAGTGTGTGTTGCGTGATAATGAAAGCATGGTTGCATTCGGTTAAGAACGAAAATTACACATTGCTTTCTTTTTTCTTTACAATAGCAGGTGCAAGAGAAAGAATATGCATGTCTTTGTGTGTGTGTGTGTGTGTGTGTGTGTGTGTGTGTGTGTGTGTGTGTGTGTGTGTGTGCGCGCCAGGTGTTAGCTCTAGGTCAGGTTGTTGTGGCTTTGCTTCTGACAGGAAGCAGCGTTGTGTTGTGGGAGCATCTCTTGGCTCTCTCTGCTGCTTCTTCTTCTATGCTGAACAGGGAACGTAGTCTGTCTCACGCAGCGGGACAAACAGGGATTTCAAATATTTATCTCAACACACATGTTTGTGTTTGTGTCTTTGTTTTAGCAGATGCAGCTGCTCCACAAACCTTCAGAAGCCAGTAGCAAGCAGAGTTTACTGATCTGTCATTTCAGTTTATACATGGCTGGCAGTGACTTTATTCTCCTCACTCAGGACGTGTTGTCGAAGCCGCTTTGAGAAGATGCTTAAATGTTTTAATTAATCACAAGTTTCCATAATTGTGATAACTTTAAATTCCCCAAACATAGAAAATGGTTTAAATGAATGAATTGAAATGAATTCAATATTCAGATAATTATTTTGACTGAAAGTTGCTGTAAAAGTCGTGCACTACTTGAGTGACACAAGTGCAAGGTCGTAAGTGTAAGCAAATAACAAAAATACATGTCTCATGTCCGATCATTTTATATTATATCATACGATTATTGAGACTGGTGCAATAATATATAGGTGGCAGTTTTTTGTTGCAGTTAGTCAATTCTGAGCTTTTTTAAGCTTGCCATATATTGTTTTTTGAGTAGTTTATTCTTTTATATTGTGCATTTTATGATAAAAGCTCATCACATTTTTTATTGTAAAAATTGTAGTTTGTAAATTGACTAGAAACTGCAGATTTCAAACATTTTTAATTGTATAAGCACGACAATGTTCCCTCTGAATTCTGGTGGAGTAGAAGAAATACTAACTTTTTGTTTTTCTCCTGCTAAACAAAATAGATTATGTATATTTCTTAATTTCTTAAGCTGGTGGTTTAAGCATTACTTGTTTATTTCCAACCCTGGTGGAAGTACTTGAGTAAATGTGTGCTGTTGCATATGCTGGAACTCATAGAGACATGGAGTCCTACAGATGTAGAAGTCAACAAAGACTGAGACGGAAAATAAACCGATCAAACTCACTTCCTACACACACACACACACACACACACACACACACACACATACACACACACACACACACACACACACACACACACACACACACACACACACACACACACACACACACACACACACACACACACACACACACACACACACACACACACACACACACACACACACACACACACACACACACACACACACACACACACACACACACACTTCGACAGACAGAAACTGGATGCTTCAGCAGCAGGGACACGGCACAACTTTATTTCAAGGTCTGTACCTTTTCTTTTCAAATGTCCTGTATTTGCTTTCTAATATTTCTAATAATGTATGTTTCAACTCATTTCCGGCTATGTCTATGTTAAAGGGAACACATTTTACAATGTAGTTCGGTAATATTAATTTAAGCCAAGTCAGAATTTGTATTATAGATTAACAAAAATAATCTCTTGCGGTAGCACCCTATATGTTTTTTTATCATCAGTTATTTGTTACAATAATTCGAATAAAATGGATGACAGAGATCAGAAAATGGCGCAGTTCCTGTTTTCTGTTGCATGCTTTCTCTCACTCACATCTAACTATTTCCTTCTGTCATCAGCAGAACTCAGAGGAACACACAATGCAAAGTCATTTAGTTGTACCTGCATGTTTGCTGCTGCTTTGGACGCTGACAGGTAGGCAATTTTTCAGATTATTTTAGATTAAAAAAAGTACAATTTTATTATTTAGAGTTTTTCATTAAAGTTAATTACCTCATGTGTTTTTCCAAATGTCTCCCACAGCCCCTGTCAGTTGTAATGAAGATAATAAATAAATACAAATTATATTAAAATCAGTTTTTCCTAAACAGCCGGTGCGATAAAAGTCGAAAGTCTCTCTGATGGGATTAAGGTTTCCTGTGGTGCCGCCGTTGATCTAACAAAAAATGACCAGAAAGTAGGAAATTCTTTGAAATACAAGGATGAGCACACCGGAGAGTATGAATGTAACAAAACAAAAATCTATGTGAAATTTCGGAGTAAGTACTTCATCACATTTTGTATGTTTTCTGTCCCCTTTTCTACTTGTAAGGCTGCTTCAGCTGTGTTTTTGCAGTATTTCTTGACATTAATCACTCTTCAATTTATCTTATTTTTTTTTCTCTTTGTGTGTTTGTCCAGCCTGTGACAACTGCGTGGAGTTTGACATGGGCACAATAATGGGATTAGCTATTGGAGACGTGGTGGCTACGATCGTGATAGGAGTGGCAGTCTATATCATTGCATCTAAGACTCAGATTGGTCCAACTACCTCTGTCAAGAAAAGTAAACTATCTCTGTCTGTCTGTCTGTCTGTCTGTCTGTCTGTCTGTCTGTCTGTCTGTCTGTCTGTCTGTCTGTCTGTCTGTCTGTCTGTCTGTCTGCCTGCCTGCCTGCCTGCCTGCCTGCCTGCCTGCCTGCCTGCCTGCCTGCCTGCCTGCCTGCCTGTCTGTCTGTCTGTCTGTCTGTCTGTCTGCCTGTCTGTCTGTGTGTGTGTGTGTGTGTGTGTGTGTGTGTGTGTGTGTGTGTGTGTGTGTGTGTGTGTGTGTGTGTGTGTGTGTGTGTGTGTGTGTGTGTGTGTGTCTGTCTGTCTGTCTGTCTGTCTGTCTGTCTGTCTGTCTGTCTGTCTGTCTGTCTGTCTGTCTGTCTGTCTGTCTGTCTGTCTGTCTGTCTGTCTGTCTGTCTGTCTGTCTGTCTGTCTGTCTGTCTGTCTGTCTGTCTGTCTGTCTGTCTGTCTGTCTGTCTGTCTGTCTGTCTGTCTGTGTGTGTGGGTGTGTATGTCTGTCTGTCTGTCTGTCTGTCTGTCTGTCTGTCTGTCTGTCAAAGTAAATGTCCTGAATTTACAAATGAATAACTTCAGTAACGGTACAAACAGATAGCAGTATATTGACTTTATATCACAAACATATCAATGTGTTAAATGACACAAATACACCTTATAACAAAACTTGATTTAGATGAACATCTGTTTGTCACTTGTTAATTGTTTATATTAATAGTATCAATACATTCATCCCCAGGCTCTGACAGACAGCATCTTGTTCCAAATGCTGCCAGAGGGGGGGCATCCCATGATCTTTACCAGGTAATCTGAAATGTACAAGGATGTCAATTAACATGTTATTGAATGAAATGATGAAAGACACCTTTGTCTTTGTCCCTTCTCATTCTTTACTCTGCCGTTCCTTCCTCAGGATCTGAAACCTCGCCAGAGGGACACGTATGATGAGCTGAACCACAGAAGATAGAAGGGGCTCTGGTCAACCTCCCCCCCCCATTAAAAGCTTACATCTGCAGAAGGGAAAAGTATTACCCTCATGTAATTTGCTCTGAATGATGCTGTTATAGCTTTCCACTCAACATTTATATTAACTACGCCTGTAAGATATTGCTCTTTATAGACCTGAATGGCACTGTATGTCTTAGTCAGGTGTTTCTCAGACTCTCTTCTTATTTTGATAAGATTTTAATTGAAATAGTTTGTCATTTTTTTACGTTTTCCTCTCTCCATACTGTAAGTACGGCTTGAAAATGTTCATTGAAACAAAAGTGACATTGCAAAATAAAAAAAAATTAAGAACAAAAGTGTGGTCTTGTCATGTTGGTGTTAGAAAGTAACAAAGTAAAGAGGCCTTATTATGCTTTTTGGGGCATTCCCTTTCTTGTACTGTGTTATATAGGTTTTTGTGCATGTTCATGGTCTACAAAGGCTACAATCTCAAAGTTCCCTCCTGAGGGGGTTTCTCTCCCACATACTCCCCCCCCCTGCCTGTAACACCTCGATTGGACGCCTATGTTTACTTCTGTAAAAAAGTGACATCCCTAATCAATGTTAACCAATCGGAGCAGACTGGGCTCTGAGAAAGAGGGGGAAAAGAGCTGCTGCAGTACTGGCACTATGAGAAAAAGAAAGACCTTTTTGAACATTAAGCATGGAGACGTGACACAGTGGAGGCGCTAAGTACACAAATGAACCTGTAAATGAGCACAATAGGGCCCCTTTAACCCTTGTATGGTATTCAGGTCTGTGGGACCCGTTTTCATTAATTAGCTAAAGAACAATGATATGATAAATTGTTTTTTCAAACCCACACTCATGGCCTTGGCTCATTTTCTATGAAGAACATATATCAGAACACATTTTCAATGACCCCCCCCCCCCCCCCCTACACATTTACATTACATACAGGGTGTTCGGGTCACTCCAACAGTGTGGACATTTTAGGTCCTGTGCACCTGTCTGGGCCTTGTGTGTGTTTGTGTTTGTGTGTTTGTGTGTTTGTGTGTTTGTGTGTGTGTGAGACTTTTGTGTTTCTGCCCCTGCCATTCCCGCACAAGGTTGCAACATTGTTGATGAATTCAAGCACTGACACCTGTCTGCTCTCACATTCCCGCATTATGTCTTGCGGCGGGAACCAATCTTTATTTTTTTCACACTCTACCCCAGCTGCAAATTTGGGGCAAGACACAATAAATAAAGCTTCGCCAGTTTGAGTCCTTATCACAGCTGATCAAGATGGCCAAAAGATTCTCTGCTCAGAGGGCCTTGCAAATGATTCTGGAAGAGAGAGAATCATTTGATGATGATGATGCTGATGATGATGATGATGATGATGATGATGATGATGATGATGATGATGATGATGATGAAGAAGAAGAAGAAGAGGAAGAGGTTTCAGAATGTGAAGATCACATTTCTGAGACTTCTGAGTCTGACAGTGACTTTGAAGAAGAGGATGAGATTGAGCATCAGCTAGTTACAAAAAAAAGACGAGCCACAGGACCAGCCGGTCTGCGGGCAAAAAAACAAGTAGCACTTTAATTCATTAATGTAATGTTTATATGTAAGAAATGTAAAAAGCAAATATTAAGTAAACATCTGTTGAGTACTTTAACCAGACCCACGAACACTGAGTAACAAAAATATGAACACCACACAAGGGTTAACTCAGGTGAGCTCTTCTACCATTATACAGGTTCAGTTAGGTACAATATTTATTTCGCCAAAAATGTACAGACGTTATCACCAAGCTTTTGAATGCCCTATATTTATTTGTCAAGTGTGACTTGTCGCTTTTGAGATTTACATTTTACCACACATGTTTAAGTTTAACACCATTGCTCTCACCATGTTTGGTTTGTGGGCCTCTTATAAAAAAGTCTACTTACAAGTAACACCGTGTCACGTTTCTGGTGTCAAGAAAGCTGTTCACACCTCCACAAAAATAAGGTCCCCTCTAAAACCCGTAAGACGGTTTTTTAAAATATTTTACACAGCTCAAATATGTCTAATCATCCAATGTTTCACCAATTTGGATTTGGAGAAAAGTGTTTGAAAAATATTATACTGCAACACTGCCTATGACAGTATAGTTCAAACTCAGCCTTGATCAGCTACAGTAAAATGTACCAGTATTCATCTAATATTGTGATACATAATTTCCTCCAAATTATTTTCATTTTCGATACTTTAAAGTTAAAATCCTCAAGATTTCCAAGAAGTCCAACCCAGTTTTACAATTTTTCATTGCTGCTTTTTCAGTGGTGTTGCCAGCTGTAAGCACAGGTGTCCGCAAATCAAAAATCTTATGGATTATAACTTTAAGTACATTTTGACGATAATCTGTACTTGTAAATAAGAAGGAGCTTTCATTTGTGTCTTTCTTACTTTTAATGTCTGAATTTTTTGTTGGTTTATTTGGTACTTTTACTTAAAGATTGGAATACTTCATGCACCACTTGCTACTGATGTTTTGTTTCATAGTGTTGTAGTCAAAACCACCTGAACTGAGACCAAGTCATGACCAAGACCGGAGTTTACCAAGACCAAGACAAGACCAAAACTTTAAGAGGTCAAGACCAAGTCAAGACCAAGACATTGAGAGGTCAAGACCAAGTCAAGACCAAGTCAAGACCAAGTCATGACCAAGACCGGAGTTTACTAAGACCAAGACAAGACCAAGACTTTAAGAGGTCAAGACCAAGTCAAGACCAAGTCAAGACCAAGACCGTAATTTAGCAAGACCAAGACAAGACCAAGACTTTAAGAGGTCAAGACCAAATCAAGACCAAGTCAAGACCAAGTCAAGACCAAGTCAAGACCAAGTCAAGACAAAGTCCGTCATTTAGCAAGACCAAGACAAGACCAAGACTTTAAGAGGTCAAGACCAAGTCAAGACCAATACTTTGAGAGGTCAAGACCAAGTCAAGACCAATACTTTGAGAGGTCAAGACCAAGTCAAGACCAAGACCGTCATTTAGCAAGACCAAGACAAGACCAAGACTTTAAGAGGTCAAGACCAAGTCAAGACCAAGGCTGGGCAAGACCGAATCAAGACCGGAACCAGACTAGTGTGAATCCAACACTACACAATACACTTACAATAAAATGTGAAAGATACCATAGTCAATTTTATCTCAAATATCCCGACATCATCATAAAAAGACTGTTTGAGTGTGTGTGAACAGGGTGGGGAGAGGTGAGGGGGTAACAGCCGTTATAGACCAGTTCCATGTTTACAAACATTGCGGCACATGAGCGCAAAGATTTGGTGTCTCTTGAGTGCTTTAAAGTAAGTCAGTTTAGTCACGTTACTGGTGGCATTTGAAACAGGGCGTTTTACACCCAATCACATCCCCAGCCACAGCCGTGCTCTTGACCTGTCTTGACATAACATCTCCAGTCCTATAGGTCAGAGAACGAGACAAGACCGACTACAAATGCAGTCGATTCCGAGACAAGACCAAGACCTTTAAAAAGTGCTACAACACTAGTGTTTCATAACTATCCTGTAAGGTCGAGAGTCTTCAGGTCTATTTCTGTTGTGACATTGAGAGATGGAAACAATTACATAACAAGAGTAAAGAGAAGAGCGGGTATGGTGAAAGAGACAACAAGGTTATAGAGGAAGAGGAGCAGAGATATCTGATCAAGAGGAAGCTCCCCTCCATGTCAGATAATCTTATAGCTTAAATTCTTTGATCGCTGCTCAGAGTTTTCTGCCTTGTTCTTGACACTGCTGTAACGAAGCTACATACTGCAGTTTCTTTCTATCTGAGGAAGAGACGAGAGATCAAACAACAAAGCTTAGACAGCTCTGCTCAGAAACGCATTCCCCCCCCCCCCCCCCACACACAACTTCAGACTCAATGCAAGTGCACACACTTTCAAACACACGTGCACACTTGTGTATGTTCGTACGTGGCTGTGAAGCAGATGTAGGTCTGTGTGTGGGAGCGGTTTGACTGAACTAAAGCAGCAACATAGAGGTACACCGACAACCCCCATTTCTTTGTTTCTCTCTCACACAAACACACAGCTGATGTTAGATTGAAGATAACTGAGCAGTGAGTGTGGGAGTGTTTCCACTAAACACCATACCTCAGAGCTGCATGTTGTATAATAAGCGTACCAAATCATTAGTCGTCTGCATTAATAAGAAATCATACATCATATTTCCGACTTTCATTTGCTCAGTCACTGCCGGGAAAAAGGCCAAATCATGACACAACATTTCCATTATGGGCACTATTGGTATGAAAATCCTGTTTATGCATTGAGACAAGTTTCAGACATATTTAAGATGTTTCCGAAGACAGTCAGGTATGTCACTCACATGAGAGGGACATGAAAACATATCGATAGTGATGGTGTGCATGTGGGTGGGCTACGGATATGAGCTGCGGTTTTTAGACCGTTTCGTGAATCGGATGTAGTTATTTCTGAAGAAGCATCCGAGAAATAGTTTTTGAACATTTGCACAGAAGGAAATGAGAACATAGTTGGGTGTGAATTATTTATTAGTGACACAGTACAGTGTAATTACAGTAGCAGGGACATTACAAAAAAGCAAAATGAGTTTGTGCACCAACGTTTTACATGTGTGACCAACATTATTTGCTAGTCAGAACATTTAATTGCATAAACATAGATTATATACAAGAACAACGTATATTACTATCTCTATATTTGAAATGACAATTTTGTTGTTGTTGTATTTTACAGTATTGTAAATAATATGTTTATATTAAAAGATAAGTAGGCCTACAATATAAAGACATATATTTACACTCAGGGGCTTCTTTATGTGGTACACAGGTATCTAAATAATGCAACCCAGTACACACTTCTATGTTTATTTTTTTGTTTGATTTTGTTTGTATTCTTTGTCCTTCCTGTTAAAAATCAAGAGGGGTTGGAATATTTGAAACACATCTGAATACAAGGCAGTCCAGTGCAGTATTACCAACTACCTCAATGCTGTAACATATCATTTAATTAACATAAGCATACAAAAACTAGGTATATAATGTATATTTAAAAGTCAGACCTGTTTACACGCTAACCTCTGAAGCTGCCTAACCAAGCAAATAGTTTTGGTTTTATTTTCCCTTTAGATTTCTGCTTCCGCACATTAGACATGATTGGAATTGTTGTTGCTCGCTTTCTTAAAAAGATACATTTATAACCAAAATCCAAAACATTTACTCAAGTGACGCTTCATTCAATTGCTATAGACGAAGGGGATAGACGTGAAGACTTTTCAGTAGTATTACATTTGATTGATTTAGTAGTATTTACAAAGTGTACAAGGTTGATGCTTACGTTTTATGCCTTTTTTTGTTTAGTAGTCAGTCAAGTCTGCATTTAAACTCACGTTTTACTCATGCACTCTCAATAGTCACACTTGGTGACAACAAGACAGTTAGAAGAGTTCATGGATTATTATGACAATAAATACATGGAAGAGTAGCATCAAAAAACTTTTGTTAAACTCTTTTTGTGTTTACATTTCGGTAATATCCTATTATTTCATAAATTCATTTTTATTTTACATGTTTGGTTGGTAATTGATCATATGAGGCAACATATATAAAGAAAGACGTACCAGGACGTATTTTTCTGCCTACCTTTTTACAAACTGTGAACACAACAAGTTAAATTATTTTCACCTAATGTACCATGATGGGGCAGAACACCTGGACATATTACAGTGACTGGCTATGCAATACTGGGAGTAAGTGGGACTATATCTGGCTATGATTTGGGTTCAGCGACCCCTTGAATCCAGGAGAGCGATAACCAGCGTTTGCCGGCTTCCGTAGCATGACAGATGTTCATGCATGTCTTTTGTGAATGTCTGCCTCAACCTGCCGCAGTCAGGTGACCTGTCTCTATCCCATCCGGTTCACCATAGAGTAATGGTCATCGGAGCGAGTTTGAGGGTTCAGAGGCTGCAAAACACAACATAACCAGCGTTAGCTCGATCACAGGGTCATGATATTCATAATAATGTGTAAAACACTTTTGATTTAGGATGGTAGGATCACAATGCAGAATACAACTGATAACCAGTAACACATGGCTTCCAGGGACAATAGTAAACTAAAGATAAATACATTTTCAATTTTGTTCAGTATATTCACTTACGATGTTTCGTAGGGTTACCTGCCGGACAATTTCTTGGCCTGAATTGTGACTTCCTGGACTATTATAAAAGCCACATTGTTGCGTTTTTAGATTTCATTTTTGTACAGATTAAACAAAGGAAATATTCTGTTAGCTTTACAGGTGCTGGTAGGCTAGCTGATTTCCTGCTCTGACTCTTTATGCTAAGCTACGCTAACCACCCATAGCACCCTATTATCTATTCTTTAATATTTTTCAAAATGAAAGGATTAAAAATAATGCCCGGTAAAATAAGCTCTAATTTATTTTTCAATGTTTCTTTTGCAATGACACTGGACTGAACACTGTCTGACGTCATATTTGTATGTATTATTAAAACATTGAAGACTTTGGCTGTGATCATTTGTTGTCCCTCTAGAGAAGACGCAAATGTTAAATGCACAAGTAAAATGCGTCTCAAAATCGAGTGCAAATACAAAACGTACCTCATAGTCAGGAGATGGGACAGCTGGAGCCCGGCCTCCTGTACGAGCAGGTGCTATACGAGGAGGACAGAAATAAATATATTTAAAATCAGACCCAGTACACACCTAAAATGAATTCTCTATAGTCGATTGTACATGCTTACAGACAAAGTATGCTTTATGAGGAAGTGAGGGAAACCGACACCAGATTTGATACTATGCTTATAATAACTGAAATAAGATTTTGCATTGTTCCTATTTCTCAGTGCTTGGGTGGATTCTTACCTTTGGACGTTTGAGGGGGTCCAGCTGAGCTTTTCTTCTTGGTGCACCTGTAGATAATGATCATCACAATTAACGTCCCCACCACGTCCGCAGCAATGGCCAGCCCAAACAGAGTTGCGTCCACCTCAAAGCAGTTTGTACAAGCTAGAGGACAAAGAGCAGCATTAAAGACAACTAACACAGATGGCACATCATGAGACATTTTTACTTTTTATTTTGTTTCACTCACTCTTTCCCCTCACGTAGAAATAATATGTTCCACCTTTGCAGTGGTATAAGCCTTTGGATGTATCACTATACTTGAGTGTCTTAAGCTGTATGTCTACTTCCTTGGATGGATCCTTAACGTTTCCTTTGTAAATATCCTCTCCTTCCGGACAGGTCATTGTGAATTCTTCTCTCCAGAATGTTACTCCTCCTTAAAACACAGACACAGATATTAAGTTGACTTCAGTGCACTTGCTTTAGTTTTTTTCTCATTTCATCTGGACCCTTCTTCCTCATTTGTTTTCACTTCAGGGTGAAATAATTATTATCAGAGTGCTGAGGTTGGTTTCTACTCAACTCACATTATATAAATATGAAGAATTTGGTCTTTTAGTGTGCATTCAATCCTGCTAATGTTTTATAAAAAGCTTGAAATGTCCTAAATAACAGCCCACACGAAAAGGACACAAATAAGCAAAACAGGCAACGAAGGAGCATAACACATAGCAACAGAAGTCAATCAAATCATCAGAAAGAAAGAAGTAGGATGTAAAACAAAGAAAAGTAGCAGCAGTTAAGGAAATACAGGAAATTGCAGAAGTTGCTCTTAACCGTCCTATTTATTGTCAGAATGTCTGTTGTTCCGAAATGCAGACCAATATATTTAAACTTTATAACTTTGAAATATTAAATAAAATTAAATATAATTTACAACTGATATTTACCTTTACCAGCCTCAACGGTAGCTATGAACAGGAGGAGGACTGCAAGCGCGGCCCGAACACACATGCTGCTCATCTTCTTCACACAACCTCTGTTTTTTTGGATTGTTTCTAGAGTTTCTGCTCTATTGGTCACATTTGTCGACGTATCCGCTACAATATATAAGAAACATCAAGATTCTCATGCAGTAACACCAAAAAGATTATAAAAAAGTAGACTTGGTTGTTCACCCTCTGTCTTCTACTTGTTCTGTTGCTGTCTCTCTATCTCTCCCTCTCGCTCTTGCTCGCTCGCTCTCTCTCTCTCTCTCTCTCTCTCACACACACACACGCACGCACGCGCACGCACACACACACACACACACACACACACACACACACACACACACACACACACACACACACACACACACACACACACACACACACACACACACACACACACACACACACACACACACACACAGGAAGTGTTTTTTCAAGATGAATTGGGACTTCAAAATGAAGTCAAACTTAATGAGCATATTGTATGGAAATAAACTATATTTTTTATTTCTGATTGTCTCTTAATCATGAGCTTTACTGAGTATTGTATACAGTCAGACTTTTATTTTTGTAATGCCAATTACTAACTGTTAAATAATATACAATACTCTTGGTTTTATCTCAGATCTTAATTTGTATTTTATATCAAACTTCATGACCCTATTTGCAAATTATAAATTTGATATGTAGCAGTTAAAAAATGTCAAATATCTGCAGGTCACAATTGTGGTATTAAACATTTGAGACTTTTTTTGTTTGACTATCAAAAACGTGTGGAGTTTACTTAACAATAAATGTACTTTATTGCAATTGTATGCACTGTTATGCTCCAGTCACTTGCCGTTAAGAACTGAGTACCAGGGTTCTGATCTTCTTGACAGGCTTCAGGGTAAAATCACAGACATCAAAGTGCAGCTCTGCCACCATGTGGTTCAAAAACATAACAAGCCAGTTGGTATTAAAACTTCTGTCCAACTTTCTGCTAGTTTCCAGGAGGGAGAATAACTTCTGAAATGAAGTTATCACTGTTTGTTTCACAGTGAAGGCAGTCCAACCAGTCTTCTTTCTTTTGTTTTACACGTGAAAAACCCTCCACTGTGTTATTTTATCAAACTGCTTAAGTGGAATTTCCCTGTAACCATATTGTATCTCTGACAAATTCAATAGATTTATTTAACTGACTTTTTAATTGAATTTGACGATTAGATAATAATTGTAATGAGTTCAATGTGATCCAGGAGTTGAGGAGAGCTAACCTCCCAATCATCCCACACATTTAAGTTATAATATGTAATTATATTATATGACATTATTATTATCAAGAGGAATTCAATGCCTCATTCAATGCCTCAAATGTCTTACTTACAGAATATGAGATGATACATTGGATGTTTTAGATTCTCTATAATACGGATGTGTTAACGCAACAGATGTGGTATGGAACGTTAAGGCTTTTACGCAGCAGCAGAACAGGTTTGGTGACAGTCAAGAATGTGCGGGTCTTAAGTATAAGTTAACGTGTGCGTGTGTGTGTCAGAGTCAGAGAGAGAGAGAGAGAGAGAGAGAGAGAGAGAGAGAGAGATAAGATGGTAGAGAGGAAAGTGAATGACTTTGTTACTCCGCCCGAAAATGTGGTGGGAGGGTGCTGAAATGAGATGTATGAGCGCAGCGGCGAGTTGGGACGCGTCTTTGGAGAGAATAGGTGGAGGAGAGGACACTGGGTAACTACACGTTGTTATCCCTCTCTTAAGGGGATCCACAGACTTATCCACCGGGTTTCCAGGCATTGAGTCGGCGGAGGAGTCTCAGTGGGTTTGTTGACTTGCGGTCTCGTTGTCATCGGACAGCCTGCCGTCCATCCAATGTGCGTAAAAGGGCTCTGTTTGCTCACCGTCCTGTCTGGACTCGCAGCTTCAGGTGAGTCTGTTAACCGAGGAGTTGTTGTTCCACACTATATTTCTATTGATAATACAAAGTGTGTGTGAATCCAGGTGTATGTATATATAGTTTTTACCAATAACACATTGTTTCGATGCCTTGTCTTGCGTCTACACAAATATACCAACAGATTAGAAGAACTACATATTTTCTATAAAACGAACTATCTGTTTGGCTTGTGTTTTTTGGCATCAGGTTTTTCCAAAAGTTTGCTTGTGTTTTTTTCTTCACATTCCTGATCTTTAGACGTAACAGGATGGCCGTTTCGAGATTCACTGAACAATCAAGTTTCAAAGTAAAAGAGAAAACCCTGATTGTCTGTCCGCGGGGACCCTTTACCTCCATATCCGCGCGCCTGTTGTGCGTCATTGGGAAGTGGAGAGCTTGACACGGTGGCAGAGTGGAACCGTGTGGGTCTTTGAAGAATTCCTTAAGGCTATAAAGCAGCAATCAGCGGGGGTCGTTTCTGGCGACATAATGACTTTACAGTATTTACCGGCATCAAATCCTGGCTGCATTGTGTTTTGGTTTTCTGCTACCTCAATCCTTTCCTTCCTATTAATGTGCATCCGCTTACGTTCACAGATACTGTAAAGTGGCCCGCTGGACGCAGATAAGTCCACCTGCTTCCCGCACAAGGGGGTACAGGAAACGCCATTTAAATCACAATTTACAAGACACACCCCCGTGGAAAATACACACTCGATGCCCGATTGGTTTAGCTGCTCACATCTTAATGCTCCAATGGCACGGCTAATGGAAACAGTTTTAATATCACCAACTGGCTTATCAGTGGCAATTCATTCAGCAGATCCGGTTGTTTAACCTTGAAGTCATCTGCGTCCATCGAGGTTAAGTGGATTATATTGATTGATCCTATCCATCCACTGCCAAAGCACCATGTAGGGATTTACTATAGTAGCCAGCTGCTCATGTTTACAAGGAGCATGTGCCTGCAGATCAGTCAAAACAGTCCCAGGTTGACAGACAGAGCAGGAGGATGTCTGAATATACGGTGTGGATGTAGAGGAATAGCTAATCAAATACAGCATGTGGGGAAAGCATGTTGGAACTGATTACAGCTCGGCAGAATCTCACTTCTCATATCTGTTATGCTGCAATCACGTCTGCCTTTGGCTATTGTGTTGGTAAAACAGTAAGGCATGATAAAACAAGCCAGCAGTCTTACTCATCTTGTTTTCCTGAGAAATCTAAGGTGTACAATTGCAATCTCATCCTGCTGTGGTTAAAATCCTATTGCTCTAAAAGATAAACACACAACTCCTTTGTGTATTTTGTATTTTGGCAGGAGTTTAGAAAAATCCTGTCTATAATTTGTTTCAAGTTGCTTTTGCGAACAATGTTTTTGATTTTCACAACACCAGAATCAAAATTCTTTCTAGAGCAGACATGATAATTACTAGACTTTGATTAGGTGTCAAATCTGAATTGTGTGTGTCTTTTGAGTGTCATGGAGGCGGAGGGACATCACAGTCGACCACCACAATAGTTTGAATAAAAGCAGGACAGCTAATCCCACCAAAAAAGTACTGAAATCATTGCTGTTAGGGCCCCAAGAAAACACTGGTTTGTGCTTTGTGTGGTGTCGACTGACAGTTTAGCAGTGTGGTACAGTATGTGCCCTTTTTTAAACTTCACCTTGTTCTCTTGTTTGCCTTTAAAATGTTTATAATGAAATAGTGGTGTTTGACCTGTAAGCATAAGCCTTCCATACTTCCTTGGCAAAATCCCAGGAAAATGCCACTAGCAATAAACAGAATCTGCATGTTGTTATTTTTCAGCTCTATGTAAAAGACAAGGTCAGTACCTATGGCTAATTAGAAAACTTGGCAAAAACTCCAAAAAAAATGTTGAGGATAAATCTGTCCTTTTTGTTTGAGTGCTTTTCTTTAATTCCTTTTATTCTCCTCCAAGATTTCCTCCTTTCAATAAGAAGTCTGAAAAGCTCACTGGTTGGCGTGTGCAAACCTGTCCTAATTTACAGGTTCAGCAAACACACATGCGCATACACACCAGGTGCTAACACTGGTTATTTAGGCTTTGCTTCAGGTCTGTCAGGTTTACAGTAGATGAGCAGCCTCTTGTGTCTGTTTACCGGGATATAGCAGTTAGATCTCTGCCACAGTGTCTTTAATCTCGCCACCATTAAAGATCAGTACTACAAAGCATGCCTGAGGTTTTTGATGCGCTTTGCTGTATTGACACACCTTGGAGGACGTCTGGCCTTTGTGTCGGTTTGAAGGGATTGCCTTGGGGTGTGTAGAGTTGACAATGACACATTCGTAAGCACAAATGTGCAATCCCTGACACAGCAGGCTTAGGGTGCATCTGTGAAGTGTTTGACAGTGAAGGCAAAGCTCTCCCTGTGTAATGTTTAAACCATACAACTGTGCTCAGCTTCGAGTGCAAACAGGGATTGAAACACATTTCTCACTGAATGGCAAGTGTCTGCAGGTTCACTCAAGGTTTTAGTGGACACATCTTCATCTGAATTTGTGCAAATGGAAAAACTGCCCATTGGTGAACATGGTGTTCTGTTTAGTCACATTCTTACACACTCTGTTGGCTTGGCAATCGTTCTCAAGATTGTTTAAAGCTACCGTAAACAAGAAGATCTTCCAGCTGAAGGAACACCTCCATTAAGTTTATGCAATACGTAATAAATCAACAGTTTCCACGGAATATCAGCAGTTTTTCTGAGTAATCTGAACTGCAGAAAGGCGAGGGCTTCTTGAAACCTTTGCCATCAGTCAATTAACTTTTGATTAAATACAGAGATAGCATGACACAACCTTTTTTCACTCCCAGGGCGTGAACAATCAACCTTCCAGTCGTTGTCATCTTGATAAAGTCGCACAAGCACCCTTTAGTATCTGTATGAGATGAACCAGGGTTTTCAAGTAACTCCTATCTAAACACATCAGTGTCATTATTAGATCAAATCAATAGACATTATATTTTTTAAGTCTGTTAAAAAGGCAAGGGGTGAAGGTGGATGGATCAAACAAAACACAGGCCGTAAATGTCTAATTTAAAATCAAAAGCTAAATAATTATTACTAATGTCACTCTATCCATAGCTCATTTGAGCATTTTTTTCTTCTTCTCCTAACCAGTTGACTTAACAACTGTAAGGTGTTCTGCTTCAGGTTAAATTGTAAAAGACTGATTTTGCGTAACCCATCAGCTTCATAATAATAATGGCTGGGGCTTCTGCCAAAGCAGCAAAATGTAACAAGGGGAGATGTTGCATAATGATAGCATTTCCTTGAGTGGGAAGTTACTTTGTTATTAAATATCTTGTTTAGAATCTGACTTTCGCACTGACTTCAGGGTATCCAGCAATTGTTATTTTATAACCCTGACTTATACACAATGGTTCTGTATTGAAAGGATAGCAGAGGAAGCTACTTATCCGGGTTTGCTCACTAATTATCTGACTGAAGGAGAGTGTACGTAAAGAAGAGAAGAGGTAGGGCAGATGGAAAATAGGATGGAAGGGCTTGGTCACATTCGTACTCATATATTTCTATAAAAAGAATGTGAGACTAACACATACAAGAGTGCTTTATTGGTTTCGGTGGGAGTTAAGGCTAGCTTTTGTATATTTATAAAAATAGCAGGGATTGTCCAGTCAGTTTCTGTCTTTGCTTATTTACAGTAGCTATATGGGAAAGAAGCACAACGTTTACGACATGGCAGAGTAGTGTTATATGAGAAGTAGACTGATCGTTTTTGTAAAGTTAATGGTTTGCCCCTTTAAAGCCGAAAGCAAAGAGTACTCCTCCACGGTGTAGTTTCTGATGTACATATACTGTTGTCTTTTGCTAATTTATTCATGTACTCAGGAGCAGAGATGGAAGTCACACTGGGACTGGATTTAGTCTGACTCATTCCACTGCAGGATACTAAACACACGGCTAGACAAGCTTGGTAGTAAATATGTGAAATTAAAGTTGTCTTTTGAGGATTGGACTCGTCTTTCCAACAGAAGCCTGTGGGTGTGTTGAATTGAGAAGCGTACACTTTGGACCCCCCCCAGGAGTTTGTAATCCCAGTGAGAAGTTGTCTAGTCAGCTGTGAAGTGGGAGTGGAAGGGGTTTGATGGATTAAACTCTTATCCTCACTCATCCGTTACACATTTCCTCTGGACGCCACCGCCTGATGAATTACAATTGGCCTGGAGGCAGCAGGAGGGGGGGGAAAGGGAAAGGAAGAAACAGTTGGAAAAAGCGATTGATTTTCGGTCTACGTTTGGACTGACCTTTAGAGTGTATTCAGACACATTTTTGTAGTTTTATAAAGTTTGGTTCATTTTACAAGTCCATGCATGAACCGTGCACATTTTTGTAATTTTCATACAAAGAGATGCCGGTATTTTTGAATTTATGAGCAAAGAGTTATACCCCTTGAATTAATGAAAGCTTTGAGATGTGTTGGGTGTCATCTTTCTGGAACTGATACTTTTAATACTTCAGCTTCATTTGGATTTTGCAAGAATGGTCTCCATCTGTGAAATAAAGTATAGCGCCATATGCATAATTTCAAACTCCTTCATTAAAGGAGACCGATCATGCTATATTTGAATAATATATTGTAGGGCCATACCTATATAAGGTATATTTATACAGATCATGCATTTTAGCCATGCCTCATTTTGCTCTATTTTCCTCTCCTCCACCCGGGGGGGGTGGCGAGTTACGAGCCTCATGTTACCATGCTGTTACCATGCCACGGCAACCTCTCATTCCCCTGATTGGTGCAGAGTTGGCCATATAGGCGGAGCTCCTCGTCACTGACGTCACACTATTTTCAAATCTGTATCAGTCTGTATCAAATCCGTTCCAGCCCCGTTTTTAGAGATTTGGGTATAGAAGAAAAGAGAGAGGGTTGTGTTTTCTGACACTTGGTGAGTTCCCTGACACAGCGGGGACACATATTCATGTATAAAAGACATACAAAGGTGCATTTTGCATGATGGGTCCCCTTTAAGGAAAGTCTGTTCGGAGTGAACAAAAGAATATCATATATTGAAAAACTTGACCTTACAGATTAGGACTGAAACTAGTTTTAAAGGAAGAGAAAGAAAGGTCGTACACATGCTCTGGAATGTGCAGGTGTTTGCTCTCATCATACGCAACAAGATCTGGAATGTAGAAGCGTGAATATTACACCTGTATGTGATAGTTGCCAGTTTCAGTGTCATTCTGAAAAAAACATGTTCAGGCAGGTGTAGCATGTGGTTGAGGTCCAGTCCAGGCCAGTCAAGTTCTTGTGGGGGAAACCTTTACTGTATGAACCTGTCATTGTTCACATATGCATCGTCATTTTGAAACAGGAAAAGACCCTGCCCTAAACTGTTGACACAAGCACATTATTGTACAAATGCGTTTCCATGCTGTTGCAAAGATATTTCCTTTAAAACCATGAAAACAACCCCGGAGCAAAAGCGACAAAGTATACGATAACATACCGTGCCATACATTGTATTTTCTTTTGTTGGCATGACTGCACGTTTATGACTGAGTCAAATAAATGGAAAACTGCATGGAGAAAATGTACAGTATGTTATACACAGTGTTTATATCAGGGGTTCCCTCTTATTACACCACTCAACACTTGCACTGTACCTCAACTTTGTATCACTCTCCTCTGCGGACACACGGTTACCTGAACCCGCTATTCCCAGCCCTCAGATCAGCCCTGCATGAAAGACAGGCCTTGTGAATAAAAAAGAAACCTGGGCTTGTGAAACCTCTCACAAAGGAGAGAAGAGGTTCTTTGTAATCCACTGAGATCTTTGTGTGTTTGCTCCTGTCCTAAGTGTTTCCTCCAAAACCGGCGTAACAGGGAGTCAGGTTTCCTCCGGTGGTCCCTTTCTTTCTGAGCCATAATGAGGAGAGGAAAGGCACAAACACACACCGTCTGGATATAATGTAATGAAACCAATTTCCTGATTCAGAGAGTCGTGTCAACTGCTTAATGTTTCCAGTCATTCCTACCCTCTCTTAAAGTCCAAGAAGACTCAACATCCTCTATGCCAGGGGTGGGGAACCTTTTTCCTCTCAAGGGCCATTTCAATTTTTACAATATCCTCAGAGGGCCGTACAAATTATTGACCTCTCCTTAAAAAAACTAAAATCACAGCCCATTCATTTCATTCTGTGCAAAGAAAAAGCAACCTCTTACTCCAGATATCTCACCATGACTTGCGTATGCAGGCACGTGCACTGTGTGGCGTGACCACCAACACAGAAAGATATGGACACAAGATGTGTCCAAAATGTATTTAGTTTCCTATCCATGTGAACATGATTTAAGTGCACCATTAATCTGGTGCACTTTGAGAGCAAAATTAGGAGATCTATGGATACATCTCTCAACACCCATATGAAACAGAACTGGAAGCAGATTTAATTTTCTTTATGAATATTTGACAAATCACTCCCCTTTCAAACTTTATTCTTCTTTATTAATAACAACTTTTTTTTACTGTCATATAGTATTTTATACCTGTTTACTTTATTCTCTTATTTTTTATAACTATAATGATCATATAAAGATGTGCCTTTACCTCACTGGTTGTAGAAAAAAAATCTTCTTATATTCGTTAGCATAGCTAGCTAACCAGATGCTAATAACAACAACGTTATTGACTGTATGATCAGTATGACAGATGAACAGAAGGCCACTGGGCTTTCAACTAAAGACACATCCACGCAGAAACTGTGGCATGTGTACAGCTCCTTATGGGTACCGTCTGCAATTTCTGAAGTGCTCGAGTGGCGTTCTGGTGCTCTCCGTCAGAACTGCACCCCTGTCAGTCGAGACATATACCACGTGATGACACGTTAGGCTCGTGTTGTGTTCAAGGACCCTGACCTTCGCCAGGAAAAACAGGTACTCGCTTGTTTAATTTTTTTGCGGTCTAGATTTCTTACAATTTTTTCTTTTTTGCGTGTGTTTATAAATTACCTCGAGGGCCGTACCAAATTGTACAAGCTTTTGTCTACCTTTGTTTTGAATCAAGGAACCACTATTCAAACAAGATTCAAAGCCACCATTATCATAAACATAGGCATAGTGACAGAAAAGGGTGGGGCTTTTTTGACAGTTCATTCTGATTAACATTACATTCAATACTCATGCATTCACTAGAGTCTATAACCCACTGAAAGAGTCAGTCTAAAGACACCATAAAGCATGGTAGAGGTTATGCAGTTGTAAACCTGCCTTCACTCTTTGACATTGGATGAAATATTATATGGGCAGGTCAAACACTACTTGATATTTCTTTCTTTTGAAAGCTTTTTTACAATCTTGGGCTGATTGCCAAGCCAAGCAGACCTAATCTCACTCAAGTGGGTCCTGCTGATTATTATACAGTAGATGAAAGTATGTGCCCTCTTTGGCTTCAGACATCCACTGGACCCGTGCAGATTGTACCAAGTAGTGTTGACAGGCGGAATCACCTGCATTACAGGTTCGGCAAGTTCCTTGTACTGTGATATATTGGACATATTGACAGATATTATGGACTAATGCCAACACCGGTAAATCTAATGGAACATTTGTGTGTGGACTTGTGCCAACAGCAGAGAGATCCATGAGAAAAGCCAAACACCACACATACAAACAAACACCTACACACACGATACACACACGCATAACATTGAGAGGTAATACTTTATGACATTTTCCAGTTATACTGATGCCATATCTGTTCATAAATAACAACATCTGGAATTTATATCTAAACAAGCGCACAAACACACACACGAGGTGAAATCCCATGTGCAAAACTCTTTAATGCAGTATTACGTAAGGAAGGAGAGGGTTAGCACAAAGACTCTAATCTAGTCTTTTTAATTACAAATGAAGAGGGTAATTATAATATCCTTCACATGTTTCATTCATTGACATAACTCATGTCTCTTAAACATTTGAATGTCGTAGTTGTACATTGTTTGGAAGTATTCTTCACAAAATAACATGCCAGACAATGTCAGCATAGAAATTGAAACATTACATTACATTACATTACATTGCATTTAGCTGACGCTTTTATCCAAAGCGACTTACAATAAGTACATTCGACCAGGAAGACACAACCTTGAGGAAAACAGAATCATATAAGAACATCAGGTTTCAAAGAGCCAATCGTTTCAAGTGCTGCTCAACTGGCTAAGCCAGTCCTTTATTAGTATATAAGTGCTCTGTTAGCAGTTCTTTGTTAGTCATTCTATCGCTCGAAGTGGAGTCGAAAGAGATGAGTTTTCAGTCTGCGCCGGAAGGTGTATAAGCTTTCTGCGGTCCTGATTTCAATGGGGAGCTCATTCCACCATTTTGGAGCCAGGATAGCAAACCCACGTGTTTTTGCTGATGGGAACTTGGGTCCCCCTCGCAGCGAGGGTGCAGCGAGTCGTTTGGTTGATGCAGAGCGTAGTGCACGTGCTGGGGTGTACGGTTTAACCATGTCCTGGATGTAGGAAGGGCCAGATCCATTCGCAGCATGGTACGCAAGTACCAGTGTCTTGAAGTGGATTCTAGCAGTTACCGGAAGCCAGTGGAGGGAGCGGAGGAGCGGCGTGGTGTGGGAACATTTTGGAAGGTTGAAGACCAGACGAGCCGCTGCATTCTGGATGAGCTGCAGAGGTCGGATGGCACATGCAGGTAGACCAGCCAGGAGGGAGTTGCAGTAGTCTAGGCGTGAGGTGACGAGAGCCTGGACCAGAACCTGCGTCGATTTCTGGGTCAGCTGTGGGCGTATCTTCCTGATGTTGAAAAGCGTGTATCTGCAGCAGCGGGTTGTAGCAGCGATGTTTGCAGTAAACGACAAGTTGTTATCTAGGATAACACCCAGATTCCTTGCAGTCTGAGTCGGGGAAACAACAGAGGGGCCGATGTTGATAGTTAGGTCAAGAGAGGGACAATCTTTTCCCGGAAGGAAAACATAATCCCAAACATAATTGGGATAAATGTATATATTTGTCTGCACTTTGGCCCTTCCGTCCGACATAGCTCCATCTTAGGGACGCTTAAACGGGGCTACCCCGCTGCAGTGCAATGTGCCATTAGTAAGCCGTGAAGGCCCTCTCTCTGTGTCCCTGGATGCTGGGTGTGGTCAGCGCTGGCTGGGCAGGATGTTCAGACATAAACAAGTGAGCTACTTTGACTTTGTAGAGAGACATGTTGGATTAGAGGAATGGACAGACAAACAATAAACCACAACTGTTATCTTATCTCCTTCGGACAGACTGCAATTATGTAGAAAAATAAATGTTCCATCATCTTGTTATCCTCTATCTCCGTCCATAAAGCACTTACTCCTTCATCTACTAAATCACTCTGCTCTTGTTCATCACTTAGGCTCACTCTTTCATTTCTGCGTGTTTATCCCTCTTCTATACTTCCTTAACTGAGTAAAAGTGTGCACTTCACTCATGTAAAATGCATGCATCCTCCTCTGCAATTAGAGCTTGCTAATGAACAATGAAACAGTGATCATGTACTTTTAGCCTTAGGGACACATTAGTACTGTAATTGAGGCACTGTACATACCCCTAAGTGTTCTGTCATTCTGTTAATACGCATCCTGCCTTTAAATAAACCTAATTAATCTTAATTCTTAATCAGCTCAGCTCGCATCAAAGGACGTCGTAGTCGAGAGCGTTTTACTCCTTTGTTGTTGAAAGGAGATTAGCGACGCTTATTTAAATTCATGTACTGTAAATAGATTGCTTAAGAGAAGAAATTGGAAAATGAGGTGTTATGGCCTGGAGGACCTGCTTCCTCTCTGTGAAGAATGATGAATAATTTCAGCATCAGTTTTTTTATTGCTCAGATAATCTTCTGTGCACGATACCCTCTGAAATAAGGTGGTAGAAATAGATGGATTTGATCTTTTTGTACCTATTTGAAGACGAATAATGTTTTTTAAAGAGGTTTCCCGCCCTCTAATCTAACCCAGCTTCAGCTATAGCTTGTGGCTCTATGAGCGGTGCTATCGCCAAAATGCTAATGTCAACATGTAGTTGTTTTTGCAAGTACATTAAAAGTGCCCTGTCTTAATTCAGCATTTAAGATGCTATATATATCTAATAAGAGATAAAAGATGATGGGAATTTCATTGGTTTTTGGTCATTAAGTTCAGTATGTCAACCTCGTGGTACTAAATAAAAAGTCAGAAGATTACCAAAGTCAGTACGTTATCTGCGGTTATTACTGGCTGTATTAATGCAGACAGCATTGGTGTTATCTGCCTAATGATTATTCTAAACACAGGCAGTTTAATCCTCTGGCTGCAGTATTTCCATACACGATGCCATGTGGCTCAGGAAGAAAGAGAAAGGTTCAGAGAAAGCGTGCTCCCTTTAAAGTCTGTACGTCAAAGCATTATTATACATTTAGAACTGTTATTAATGTATGTGTGTGCTTTATTTTATAAATCCTTTCTACATTTGTATTTTTCTTTATATTTCAATAAAAACACAATTACATGTCTGGTGAACAAACACACCAGACCGTTTGCAAAGACGGACATCCCTTACTGTGTGTACGCTGAGTGTATTGTTCACTCCTCCTAGGTTTCATCGAGCTCATTTAAAACACATTAGGCTGTTGGAGTGCTGGCCTGGCGATGAGAGAGAAGCCTGTCGGCTTGTAATGCTGTGCGGGGGCCGCCTGGTAGCCACACTCTCTCATCCCAGCCATCAGGAAACCCTCTCCACCCTGATAAGGAACAGAACATGCTGTTCCATGTGCAAAGCTCCTGCTGACATTTTCCCAGCTAGCTACTGCATAAATGGTCCCTGTGATTCTAATGCAAGCTACATGTCTCAATTTACCGTCCTTCTTATTTCTATGCCTATAGACTTACAGTATTCTACCATTCATCAGGCAAACCTACCTAAAATCACATTTTAAGCCTGATCCACCCTTAAGTGTTAAAAATATAAAAAAATCCTAAAATGTAACTTAATCATATTAATCACTGTGAAACTGCTGCAAGTATGCTAGACAGCTGGAGGTCACATCTCCCCTATTGTACATCAGACTACAGCGTAACCCTTTATGATGTTGCTAATTGCATCCGCAATGGGATGATGTTTGCGCTCAGGTGATCCATCGGGCCACGTGCAGCTTTTCTATCAGATTGAAGAGTCTCTGATGGGGTTTGGCTCGTTCTGCAGGGTCCTTGAATGAGCTAATGACGTTAGGACAGGTCTCGGCTACCATGTGCTGTGCAGACGGATATTCTGCTGTGTGTGTGGGCATAGACTTTAATATGGCCAGACATGGCTCCTCATATTATTAAAGGTAGCCTATATGGAGCTCTCTCTATAAATAGACCAGGTGATTTTGGAACCAGACAGCCTGCACAGACGCTTCCACAGGTTAGACTTACCTCAAAATACAAGACCCTGCAATCTCCTGGAGATAGACGCACGAGAGGCTGGTTCCTGATGAGACTAGTTCCCAGACAGGAACTAAGCATTAAGCATGTCTCTTTCCTAGACAGTAGTGTATGCTGGTGCAGTGTATGTGTGTGTCAGCACTAACTCCATCCGGGGGAGCTCCATCCATCATTATGTGGAAGAGTCAAATCGTTGCCAATAGGCCTCTCCACTCTTCCAGTCCATTCATTTTCCATCTAATAGGTCCACTGTAAAGATTGATATAGTCCACATCCATATAACATACAGCAGACCTTCAATTTCAGCCCTGGCTCAGCTGCTGTAGTGTAGGTGAAGTGGCCATTATTCATTAAATGTCACAGATTTGGTCTACTGATATGAAATCATTTTGGATTTTTCAGGATGTAATGAAGCAGGTGTTTGAAAGGAGTTCACTTACTGACTCACCACAGGATCTAATTTTGCACTTTCAACATTCGGACCAATCTGTGAGATATCAGTGTCTGATTAAGTTGTAGTGACAGCAGCACTGCGTAGGCAGAGGTAGGGTCGCTGGGTTCATTGTATGCAGGAATTTTCTGATGAGAGTGAATTTATTCTATTGAGTTTTTTTGTTCCACAAACCATTTATCTATGTATTGATTTTCTCTGCGCTGCATTCTGCTTCTGAAGTAAACTTTGCTGCTGTGCCATATGTTTGTGTGTTGCAGGCATGCTGCAGGTCAGCGGGATGCATGTATACACATCTGGGGATGTGGAGGCAGTTAACGGGACGGATGTCCGTTTAAAATGCACATTTCAGAGTAGCGCCTCCATCAACCCCGATTCCATTGTCATCTCCTGGAGCTTCAGACCCCTGAAACCAGGCAGAGAACAGTCGGTGAGTGTATGTATGTTTGTGTTTGTGTGAAAAAGTCAGATTGAACTTTCGTCGTTGTGTCAGGGAACATCCACCCCCTCAGCTAACTGAAAGAGGAATCTGTGAGTCATCCGAGTCTCTAGCGTCCAAGCCAGCCTGTGTGTGCTATGTGTGTATGAATATTGAGAAAAGATAAGAAAGCTGCAGGTCTGGGATTACATCCTTCTCTCTCTGTCTCTCTACTAATCAATTTCCGTTTGTAGGTGTTCCACTACCAGCAGAAACCATATCCTCCGTTAGAAGGCATTTTCAGGAAGCGTGTCAGCTGGGCCGGTGATGTCATGGGCCGAGACGCCTCCATCATTCTTCAACAGGTCAAGTTCACCTACAATGGTACTTACATCTGCCAGGTTAAGAATCCGCCGGATGTCCACGGCACGGTTGGAGAGATTCGATTTCGTGTCGTCACCACAGGTCAGCACTTTTTTCAGAAACATTTTTTTTTACATGAAAAACATAAATATAATGGTGTGTCTGAAAACATAATTTCAGCTCTCACGGATTTAAGCCAACAAAGAGACGACAGCACAATACCCAGAGATTTATAACTATTGACCAGATAACAATATTATACATTGTCCTTTCTTATGTATCAATATTGATGCAGACAACAACATGTGAACAAGACAAAGTCTACGGTCTAACAACTGTGTGAAGCTAGTGTGTAGGCCAAGTGATGCTGTGAGCTAAATGAAAATGCTAAAATTGACATTGTAATATGCTCAACATGTCAATGATATCATGCTGATGTTTAGCAGTTATATCATGTTCACCATTGTTCAGAGTTTTAGAATGCTATGTTTCCAAATTAGGGCTAAGCCCAACGTGCAGCTGAGGCTAAAGGAATGTAATTATCTCGCTAATAGTGAGTCATGAACCAAATAATTCAAGGAACTTTTGTTATTTTGACCTTATGATGGCACTATAGGAAAAGACAGCAGAGTTGTTGCAAATAATCCTCTGGGGGGGACATGACTCTTTTTACCGTTTGGTTACAAGTCATCCAATAGTCGATGAGTCATTTTGTTCACAACCCCTGTCCTCATACGGTAGGATAGATACTTGGAGAAACAAGTATATTTAGTACCAAAAATCAACTTTGACCTGTTGCCGGCCCTGAAGGGATAATCAAGTTCTATTTATATAGCACATTTTTAAAACGATTTTTGGTCGAGCCAAAGTGCTGTACATACAATAAAAATACTTTACAATAAAGACACTTTACAACAAATACAACAGCACAGTTTGTACAGAATATCAGTATGAGAAAATGACACCCTCTGTCCTTAGACCCTCACATCGTACAAGGAAAAACGTCTAGAGAAAAACCCACAGTTTAAAGGGGAAAATGGCAGAAACCTCAGGGAGAGCAACATGGCTAAGGGCTCAACTCATGGCTAGGATTCATCCTCTGGGGACCCTCAATGTTTGTGCAAAATTGATTGGCAATCCCTTCAATTATGTTTTTATATTTTACCATCATGTATCCCATGGTGGAACTAAAGTTAAGGTCAGGTGGTCACCAAAGTCACAATTCTTGAATGTCTGCCCACTGAAAGACAGAGTGACTCACCATCCTAAGAGCCACAACATTAAGTCTGACATGAAAATACACTTTTGGGTTAGCAACAGCTTACACACCGTTACAATGCACAATACCTCTATGCAGTGTTGTTCCTTTCTGCCTTATCAAACAAGAATGACTCAGTTTTTACTCCTGTTATTCCTTCTCACCCCCAGCTTCTTTTTCCGAGCTTCTCCTTCTGGCGTTAGCCATCGGGGGCGGTATCGCGGCTGTGGTCATCCTCCTCATCATCTTTGTGTCCTGCAGGCGGTGCAAGACGAAAACACTGAGACAGCTGGAAGGGAACGAGGAGGCTCCTCGCAAAGAGAGAAAAGACCCCACTGTGTGGTAAGACCATGAGAAAGACAGAGGGAGAGGATGAGGGGATAGAGAGAGGAACAGAAGAATCATCCACTTCCTCTCTCACTCTCCATCTAAATCTAGGGATCAGGTTGTGTGGTGCTCCTTCTTAGGGCCTGGGGCTCTTTTCCCACTGGACGTTTCACTTCCTTCTTCCTCTGCAACCCCAGTCTTTGGATCCTAAACCTGGACTAGGTTATGAACAGTTTTAAAAAACCAGAGATATATTGAGAATGTGCCTTTGTGTAGGAAGCACTAGCTTTAGCCAGACCTGTGTAGCTTTTATGATATCACCATGATTTCATTTCTGAAAAGAAACACATTCTTTATCATGTTTTTCCACTCAGCTAAATGGGCTTCCTAACACATTTCCTGTTTAGAGTAAATGTTTTGATGATGTAGAGGTCGAACAATGGTCTATTCCTGCTGTTAACTTCCCTACTAATACATTTCAAACCCCAACATATTATGCCTTACAAGCTGCATGTTTGATATATTGTTTCAAGAAACAATAGAAACTGTGCAACAATGAATGAGCAGCTTTCTTACCTCAAGTGACATTTAGTTTTTATTACAAGATTTTGAGAAACCTTTTGAAACGTCATACATTTCTAAGATTTGTATCAGTTAATCCGATCCACTTGACTGCGGTTTTCTGAATCAACAGAAGGATGCAGGTCTACATTGTGTTTCACTGTAGTTACATTGCTCTGTTTTCTGTGATCTGTTGTGTTTTTGCCCTGATGAATGATCATGGTGTTATCAAATAACCAAAGCCTAATGAAAAGCCCTTGTTGGAAACAGACATTTCACAAAGTGCCTTTATAACAAATTGTACCAGAACATAGTCAAATCCAATATCAATTTTTTATTTTGTCAAGTGGCAAATGTTTTTTATTGGGCAGAAACCTCTCTTGTGGCCAATTGTCTGTTTTAAACATGAGCTGATATGAGTCTTTTTGTCAAACCTTTTTTTGTTCTGGGCATGTGGGACTTCTTTGTTTCTCTTGGGTTTTCAGATCTCTCTGTAATAGGCATCCCAACTATCACTATCAAAACTGTGTTACTCTTTTGAAACTCACTGGATTCAACCAGACTTTAAATGCCAAGCTCCTCAAAGAAAAATGTTCAACTTTGCTCTCATCTTGGTCGATCAGATTTATTCAGACTTCAAACCGAGTCCTCCATTGAAAAACTTGGCAAAGGAAGGAAATAGTTTTACTCCAATCAGATGCAGATGGGTAAACAAAGATTTCGATCCAGACTTTTCTTCGAAATGAGAACAACCTAACCCTGTGTGACCCCTAACCCATCGTCCCTGGTGCTGTGTTTGTGTTGTCTTTGTCCTGTCCCCGTTCTGTGACTTATGCACATGCATTGCCATAAATCATTCATATGTCATGCATGAATTAATATCTTGCTCTGTGTATGTGTGTGCGTCTGCTCTGTTGCTCCCCCTGGTGCATGTCTCCCTCTTTCCGCTGTATCTGCGTTTATGCACCAGCCATCCAGGTAGGGCCCTCCACCTCTACCTATCAGAGACGTCCATGGAGATTGACAGTTCAGATGGCATGATTTCAGACGCCAGCACCAAAGACCCCAGCTCCTCAGAGAGTGAGGGCCCAAGCTCAGACGAAGAGGAAGATGATGACGACTCCGACTGAGGATGTGGGGAAAACAGTGCGACAGAAACACTTCAACTATCCAGGAGGCTCGCTGGTTGGATGCCCAGATTGCACCCGTGGATTACGTACCATGGTTCTGCTGATTGGAGAATAGATGGAGAGAGCGCTTCTGCTCAGTCAAAAATGAGCCAGTTGTTCAAGAATGGAAGGAAAATGGAGAGAAAGTTATGTTTGAAAGTTTCTGAATAAAAATAAAGAAATTAGAGCGATAAAGATCAAAGCTTTGAAAGAGGATCAAAAGTAGAGTAGCTTCACTTTTAAGAGAGCCCAGAAATCATGAAGCTGGCTTGGCAACTGTCCTGAAGGGAAAACAGGCCAACGACTCCCTGTTGTTTCAGACATGGCTGGTGCTAAGTTTAGGTAGTCACTAGCAAAATAATCTGCAGCATGCAACTGGAGGAAGTAAGAATGACGTTTTTCTGCCACGATGAGTCACATAAAGACCTTTACATTTTTGAAGGTGCCATTTTGCACACTATTTTTGGATATGACTTTTAAGTCTTTGGAGACCAGTGTGAATAATTTAGTGCCATCTAGTGGTGAGGTTGTCGATTGCATCCAATTGATACCCCTCTGCTCACAAATCCGTTTCCAAGCGTTTCAGAAAAACTACGTTCTTGTAAGGGAAAGTAAAAATGCAAAAGGCCCTCTCTAGAGTCAGTGTTTAGTTTGTTGAAAACTGGCAGTGCAACATATGAAGCACTCATTCTCATTCTTCACCATCAAAATCATGGTTATAAATATTTAATAAATCCCTCCATATCCTACACAATGGCCCCTTTAAAAGACAATATAAAATAGTCACAAAACACAATAGGTCTTGCATTAAAGTCTGTTAACCACACCCATCCTGCCAGTTCCAGATAACTTGTTAAAAGTAGTTTTATCTGCCAACAGTAGGCCTATTAGACTACTTGGATAAAAGAGCATAACTGTGATGTTGCTTTCAGGTCTGAAGGCCAAATACTTGATCAGATAACATAGCACCTGTTCTTGGTGTTTATGCGAGTGCACAGTCAGATCTGAAAACCCTTTGATTGTAAAGTGTCCTTGAGAGCCTGTTTTTTCTCCTTACATCTGTGAATGCATCACATCTACTAACAAATTAAAGTAACGTCTTGTATTTCTTTCTTTTTATGACAAAATGTTATGTTGTTATACTGAGCAATGTTTTTAATTTTTTTAGATAATGCCATAAGTATTTTATAATGTTTAAATGTCACTGTATGTGTGTTATAGAGCTTTATATATAAAAACGATTTTCTAATTAAAATGCCTTTACATTTTTTATTGGGTCAAGTAAAATGTTACCACTCAAAGGTGATCCTGGCTGACTCTAGCTGGCTCATGGGACAAATAATAGCACATAACGTAGATAGATTTGATATAACTCATCCATTATGTAAGAGAGGAATCTTATGATCCATCATTTATTATGCAGCATTATCTTTGATGCACTGCATTCAGTTGTGAGTGTTTTATAGTCGGTCTTTCTGCAGAGCCCTTCCCTTGTTTACCTGTAAGCACTAATGCAGTGAATCATTTAATTAGTTTCAGGTCCAAAATGCTTCTGTGACTGCAGTCTGGGTTTGCTCGTGTGTTGGTTGGGATTGTTCATGACTATGAATATGTTAGCCTATGTCTTTGTGTGAGTGTGAGTGTTTGTGTGCATTGATCAAAGTCTATTCCTGTGGGTGCAGCTTTAGTTAATGACTGACAGACCTAAAGTGTGTGTGTGTGTGTGTGTGTGTGTGTGTGTGTGTGTGTGTGTGTGTGTGTGTGTGTGTGTGTGTGTGTGTGTGTGTGTGTGTGAGAGAGAGTAGGAGCAGCGCATGGTTGACTAACGTTTGAAAAAAGAGAGACAGGGTGGGCGGAAAACCAAGTCTGTTTACCCAAGCTAAATAATTACATTTTGTCGTAGAGAAAGGCCACTAATATTGAACAGATAAAACAACAGTCGGGTCTCGAGATAATCTTGTTTGTATCAACAAAGTGGCTGTTAATTACTCTGGCAGAGCCTAGACATTGGCCTCTAATTAATGTGGCACCCTAGTAATCAATTGTGGTGTGAGGACATAAATATGTGAAGGGCTTATTTTGTGAGGGATTATTCAAGTCTCTTAAGTTTAAAAACATTATGACACAGTAACATACAGTATATGGAAAACTGATACTTATGTGACAAATAAATGTGAAGCACTGCCTAGAAATAGAATAATCTAATCGTCAGATCTTTGCATGATGAATGCAGTACAACACACAGAACACTGGGGGTTTCCAAAATGAAAAGGTGGCAAAGTAGAAAATAAAGAGAAAATAAACATTTAACACAGTTTAGCAATCATCTGGAACACCAGGCAGATATTACCTCTTGTTCCCAACACATCACATTCCTTCTGCTTATACAATGGCCTGAAAACTTTTAATTTGGACATACTTTTTAGCATCAATATCCATCTATCTTGCTGTTAAATCTAATGATAATACTAGGCTTTGCGAACCATGCTCTGGGCAAGGTGTTCTCAACCATTCCTTGCGCATGACTCACTTAATAAGCCATTCTCTACCACAAACAAGTTTATTACTGCAACTCACATTAATCATTTTTTTGAAGAATAGACTATGCTGGGTTTGTTTTATAAAGGAAGTAAAGCTTGTGAGCAGTCTTCACTAATGAGGAAATGAAGTCTGTCTTACTCCCTCTCGGACTCAGTTGCTGTCTTGCTTCATCTCTCTCTCTTTTCAGTCTGCATTCCACACCTTAGGATGGGTTGTACCTGGCACAGTGTTGTGGAGATAAATACCATGACACATACTAACACACACTCACTTGTTTGCTCACACACAGGCTTGGCATGACAGGTTGCTACCAAACTAATTACTTTACACACATGTACAGTAAGTAAAGGATGGAATGTCACACTGTGACTTGTCAGATGTCCTCCCATCCACCCACCCACACACACACACACACACACACACACACACACACACACACACACACACACACACACACACACACACACACACACACACACACACACACACACACACACACACACACACACACACACACACACACACACACACACACACACACACACACACACACACACACACACACACACACACACACACACACACACACACACACACACACACACACACACACACACACACACACACACACACACACACACACACACACACACACACACACACACACACACACACACACACACACACACACACACACCTATACGCATGATCCATAACATCTAAAGGTATTTGCCCTAGTGTATTGAATAGATTAGGGCCTCCTATAGACAGTGGCTCAAGTGTTAGGCTGTCATACTTGTCTGTGACAGCCATGAGAAAAGTGTATTTGTATGTGAAACCTTTAAAATACCCCCTGTGTATTGGAGAGTTGAAGATACAACTGTTCATCAACTATTCAGTGCAAAGTGTGCATTTAAATTATTAAAAAGACTCTTATACTCTATTTTTTGGCTGAAGGATAATGGTTACATTCACCTTCTGGCCCCAACAATTTAAACAACCTGTATTAGTCCCCTCCAGTGTTGACAACAGAAGAACAGGGCTGTTGTTGACCAGATAAAGTGGGGTGAGCCTTCATTGTGACTGAGATGATTTCAGCTGAAACTGAGACCTCTCTACTGTAACCAGACAGAGAGCCCCTGTATTCACACACACAATACATAACACAATGTATGTGGGTGTGTGAAAGTCCCCAGGTAAGAGGCATTAGATGTTGTCTTCCAATATGGGATGGGTAGTCTCTATCAAACTCCAGCAGATTATATAGTTACACACAATACAACACTGCTAAATGCAGAATTTGTGAACACTCCCGTGTAAGATAAGTCCTTTGACTCAGCATGTTTTCAAAAAAGGAAGTGGTATCCCTTCCTGAGTGTGGGAAATGTTGAATAATATTGTGAACAGATACATTACACACACTGTGCTGTGTGAATGGATGCAGGGAGGAGCAAGCCTGTGCCAACTCCCTTTAAATTCCCAGTATCCAAAGAGATTTGCAATAAATGTTGCCGAACATAAACACAAAGTACAGCCAGGTAAGAGCATGAAGCAACAAAGCTTTGCACATTGCTTCACCCTTCTATTAAACAATTGCTGAATGTCTGTAAGAGGTAATAAAACATGGATTTGACCATCATTTCCTCTTTATTATGCCTGTTTCCATCTGTTCGTGCCCTTTCTCACAGTAATGATGTACATGGTCTGCAGTAAATTAGAAGTTAGTCAGGCAGTTATTCACATAAAGTTATTAATATCCATTTTGTGGGAACCCATTTTTCTTTCACATTCCCTTATTGCAGAGCCTTTGGAAATGTGTTGGTAATCAAGTTAGGGTGCAATGTTTACCATGAACATTATGCATTTTTCTAATACTCATCAACTATACGTGAAACTATGTTGCTATCCAATTAGATTTTTTTCAGAGAATACAGTATTATTTGCTGAGAAAAAGTGTTTTCTTATGGTGCCATGCTTTTGTGAATCAAACTCGCCATATGGTTTTTCATTCTGGTGGACACTGAATCAGATTGTCACACATAGCCTACACCAGGACTATTGGAATGGGGGCCGGTTGATGAAAATTATCCAAAGCAAGGGGCCGGGAAAAAGATGGCTTGAAATTATGAGCAATCATATTAAGAGCTTCAGATACAGTAAATACTACAAGTGCATATATTGTGTTTAATTCAATCAAACAACATAGCCCCAAGGCCTTTATAGATCTAAATGGCCAGTTCAGAACTCAGTAGGCCTACATGTGAAGCTAATTTAACCATCAACATCATTTAATTTGATTTAATTTAGGTGAAATGATCTAATAATTCACGCAGACATGCAATAAATGACAGGAGTTGTCACTACAGAAGCTAGTAGGTGGGTTCGAAACCCGAGCCCACCGAAGTTTTCAGGCAATGTCTTCCCCTCTATCTCTCAATTTAACACCCTCTCTGGAATAAAGGCACTCTGGCCCAAAAAAATAAAATCTTGAAAAAAATAAAATCAAAATGTGATTACTTTTTAACATTATACTCAAAGGGCCAGTAACTATCACCCCGGGGCCGGATTTGGCCCGCGGACCGCCAATTGAATAGCCCTGGCCTACACAGTGCATTTGAGGGCGCAGGGTAGCTGATGATTCTCAGCCTATATTCTCTGATGTGCCCTGCAATTAAATTAGGTTACACAAGACAACTACAGCTTCTCTGTTGTCAGGATGGAGGAAACACTCCTGGCAGACCATATGGAAGTAAAGATGTAAGTACAAATCCAGACCAAAAAAAGGCAAATTCAACTTCAAAAGGACTCTATAAACATGAATTGGAGAGAAAAAGCATTACACCAGAGTAAAACTGAACCGGCAAAGGCTAGAAAAACAAATAACTTCTCCCATTAGAGATAATCACAACAGTAAAGACAGGAGATTGGACTGGGATAGAGGAGTAATATGCCTAAAAATAGCAGGAGGGTCCCACAAGAGCATCAGTGGTTTTACGGAATAGCTGGCCTGGGAGATAAGACTGAAGACTGGGCCTCAACTCAAAGGGTTATAAGAGAGAATTGAGCAGAGAATATGGTTCAGGTTTCACTATAATTACATTTTTGGTTTGACAGCATATACATTTCAAAGATTGTGTTTAATCTACAGTCCCATGCTATGCTCTCATTCTCATGATCATCATCATTTTGTTAGGCAAACTAACCAACTCACAAATATTATTTTCAGAATTTGTTTAATTTCTTCATTCAAAAATCAAACACAACTTTAATTAACCCCACCCCCAATACCCAATTTAAATCAAACATACAGTTCCTCGAAAATCCAATTGCATGTAGGGACTTTACATTTCCTGAAGGGCTTAGTTAGTACTTTTTTGTTGTTCTTTTTTATTATTACCCCCCCCCCCCCACTGGCTCCTTTGGGATTTATCATATTCACTATATATTTGTCAGGTGACATAGGTTAAGATAAGAACTTTTTTTTCAAAAAGGAAACGTGTTTCTACACACATTGATTTGACACATTTATGGCTGTTCCCTTTAAGCGTATTAAGTAGTCGAAAGATTATTCACCAACACATTGGTCAGTCACTTCGAAAATTGTATTACGACATGTCAACTGTTATCCTCCCTCAGATTAAGCATACAAATAGGCTTGGTGTTGTTTCACTCCCGATTATTCACTTCCTGATACACCTGTTTGTCAGGTACGTGAGCTCGTAGTGTGCAGCCGCGACGGAGACACTGACTCATGTCAAGATAGATAATGGACGGAATTTGTCCGAGGGTTTGACGCAACTTGGACTTTCTTTTCATCGTCATGCAAGTGAACCCGTTTTCACATATTAAAATGCGTCGACCTCGCCACGGGAATTCCGCTCTGAACGTTATTTTGTTGCTGTATTTGGTCGTTTTTTACGGTGAGTAAACAGGCCAGGGCTCCGCTTTCATGTCGCTGTGTTTCAACACTAGTTACAACACAGAGAAGCTCTTGTCTTTTTGTCTACGTTTGGCTTAGTGTTTGTTCTGCTAGTGGCTGTTTTATTTGTCGAAATAAGGCATTTGTACTGTTTGACTACCCTGTAACCTTAACACACTTAATAGTTGCTTACACGTTTAATTTGAAGGCCTAAGTTAACACAACTTGTCAGCTCCGTAAACACTATCAAACAACACACAGCCTGACAACGCTTTATTTGTAGGTGGTTATGGCCATTCCGCTGCTTGAGTCATGAATACATCAGACACACCCAAAAGCTAAACAATGTTAATTTTAAATGGACACAGAGCAGATTGATTTACCAGGAACTTGTCGTTTATATTAGCTTATCATGAAGTTGCAATATTGATCTCTTCCTCAAATTTCAAGTCATAAACGTTTGTCTGTTTTTCTGGGGGAAGTGGATCCAAATTGCCCATTTAAATCTTAATTCTAAATGTTAGGATAGCTGCCACTATAAATACAGAAACAGGCCATTGTAAAAACCAGGCTCAGAGGGATCCTGACAACTAAATGCAGTAAATTAAGAGCATTGTCTTTGTGCCATTTATATTACAAACATGGTTCTAAACTTTGGGTATAGTTGTTAGGTCACTCCTAACTTATCTCATGTTTTTCAGGGAATACAAATGGAAGAAATACTGCTAAAGCTGCGGTGTAACTTTATCAGAATATAGGCTACACACATGTCGCAGCAGTTTGGTGTCATTATGGTTTCTTCTGATATCTGCATTGCTTGTACGTTTGGCTACATTTGTGCCCAGAGCACAGTGTCTGCCAGCTCAGGAAATACTCATGTTGCCAGTTCTTCCTGCCAAGGCCACAACTACTGTAGGGATGTATCACAACATTATCTCTTCCTTTTGACTTTTTACATTTGTTCTCTTTTAAATGTCCAGGCGTCTTGCAGAAACTAGGTGCCATCATCATCATCATCACAAATACTGATGAGCTACCACCTTTCTATCCCATCACTGATTTTGAGATGAATTCTATCTCCTCTTTGATTCCATAGTGGTTCAGCTTTCAAGGATAATCTGCTGGATTTTCACTTTTATGAAGAGATAGCTATGTTCCTGTGGCCAACCCTTTGTAGGGTTTGATATCTTGCAGATTATTTAGTATAAGATGAATTTTGTCCCTATCAAGGCGTTTGCAGCATCAGATGTAAACAGTGGTGTCAGTCTAAGATCAGACACGTCAGCTGATGGATGCTCCTTGGAGAAAAGGCAAAATGATTTAAAATATAGCCCCGTTTTATTTATTATGCCCCCAAAACAACTGTGTATTAATGTTACAAAAGGAGTGTTGCCATGCAAATATAAAGCCAGGTTTTCCATGATATATTCTTGATAAAGGCCAAAGGAACAGTGATGGTTTTTTAATGGTTATTTGTTTTCATTCAGCTAGCAGTGTGGCTATAGAGATGGCATCATGAGTTGGCCCAGACTGAAATGTCTCAACAAATGTTGGATGGATTGCTGTAGAAATTGCTACATAATATTAGAAGAGAGAATACATTTGAATTACTTTGTTGATTCACCAAATGTTTCTCCAGCTACAACGGCAGGTCAGTTTTCATTGATTCAGTGAAAAGCGTAATACCTACTAGGAAGATTGGCATTCTATTTAGTACACACACATTCATCGATTTCAGAGGGGAACCAAATGATGTGCTCCACTGGCTTTGCCTTTAATGCCGTTATATGGGTGACCAGTTCTGGGTTTGAGTGTGGTTTTGGATGAATTGCAATTACCTTTGCTACACATTGTGAAGTTTCCATGATGATACATTTAAGTGATGATCTCCTGATTATGTATAGTGCTGCCATTGGTGTGACACACATTATCTGCTAAAAATCAGCATGTCAATATGCTGACATTTAGCTCTAAGCACAGCAGATACGAACATATCCGCTTGCATGGCTGTTAACCACGGTGTTTCCAAATGTTAAACTGGACTAATGGGTCATGGCATAAATAACTGATATATATTCATCAACATGTGCACTTCGGCCATCAATACTGCCATTTATGAGGTAGAGGAGGAGGATTTAATTTGTACTAGAAAAGCTATCCTGGCATGTTCAGATTCAACATTAGAGTTTTTATGCAATATACAAATGAACCCAACACTTAACCATGACAACAACTGATTAATGACTCAACATTGCAAAACATTTCAAGGTTTCCCTGAAAAGAAGCTGTCAGTGTTTAGCTTTGTGTTCATGGAGAAAGTTGAGAGTATAATTTGTTGCAGACATTGCTTTGGCTGCAGGTAATTGCAACTGCTTTTTGTTATATTTCTTTAATGTTGGCATTTGACCTTTGGAACTGTTGCATGGTTATTTTCAACCTTTGCATGATGTGATGACAATGAAACGCATACAGCCACAGGGTATAGCTTTATTTAAACGATGTAGACGGATGTGTAGCAAATCTGACAACAAGAGAGGCTGGTGAGAATCTGTTTCAGTTTCAGTTCAGTGTCCACCACAATTTCTGTATAGTTGTAGATGCTGTCAGGATTTGTATTTGCTATTTAGACTATGGTACAGCAAGTGAGTAAATGTCACACACAATGTTTCCTCCTTTCTCTGTCTTTTGCGCTTCCAATCCCCTTCTTCTCATTTTTTTTGGAATCCTCAGAATCGGCCATTTTAAAGTATATTCTCTTTTAATGTTGTCATGTTTGTCCACTGTGTCACTCTAACATCATATGTGTCTTCTCCTTTTTCTGACATTCCACCTCCAGCCCCTTCTCTAGTCTCCTCCATCTCAGTGAGTACACCAGCAGAGCTCCATGCATCTAAAGGGGATACCGTCACGTTGTCCTGCACTTTCACCTCCACCAGTAGGCCCACCAGTAAGATGACTGTGGACTGGTCTTATAGGCCCCAGAGTGGAGGGCCGCCACTGACAGTGAGCATATTTTAATTTTATAAATCTATATATTTTTCTTCCTTTCTGTGGCTATACTGGATACAATACTGTCTTAAAAAGAGCTGAAACGATTAGTCCATTTTTTTTTTAAGGAAATCGATAATATGATTATAGTCAATCTATTGTTTTGTTCATTTTAAGCAAAACAATTAAAACTGGTTCCATTCTGTTAAATTGCATAACAGCAAAGAAAAGGCAGCAAATTACACTAGATGAATTAAACACATAAAGAGAAACTGATCGTGTACAGTTTTTAAAAACCTTAACTTGAGGCACAAAGGGAAATTGTGTTAAAAAGAAAACCAATTATACCACTTTCTTCCACCTTGATAAATGGAATTTCCGTTTTAAATACTTTCATCATGTCCCATTTTGTAATCTCTACATGTAATGCAACAGACTGTCATGTAACTTAAAAGCTTCATGAAGTAATGCACAGTAAGAGATTAACCATATTGTTGGTATTGATTGTTTAAACTTGTCACAGTGAACAAAAATGTTCTGACAATTTATTTGACTATATAATGAAACAATTCATCAAGATAAGAGACACATTGGAGACTGTTCAACAATGAAAACAATTGTTAGTTTCAGCCCATGTATACTGTATACTATTTGATCACAGACAGTGTTCATTGTACTTGTATGTGTCTTCAAAATGCGCTTTCTGTACAAACATGACTTGTTTGGATATCTGACTGCTTAATTTGCATTCTTGACCAGCTGTATTTGAGTGAACATTGATTTGCGACCTTCATGTACACCTGCATCCTGCAGAAAACTCTGGTTAGGCTCTGTTTCTATGTAAATACCGTATGTACCAATTTTTGTTTGATTTATCAAGATCACTGTCGAGGTCCAAGTCTTATCTTTCCACACATATTCTGTCTCTTTTAACTGCCTCTCAGCTGGTCAGCTACCATAATACCTCCAACTTCCTATGTGTTGGTCTCGTGGTCTTGTTCGAAATGCTTTCAGATGTATCCATCACAACCCATAATTGCACTCAGTCCTCTAACCCTGCACCCTGTGACCAATCCACTACAAATCCACCACATCATTTAAGGAGTTCCATTGTAACTTGAAGATTGCCATCTAGTGTGGTTCTATGTAATTGCATTTGGACCATGGGAATCCATAGTGTGGTAGCTGCAACCCTATATGCCATCATTTCCTATAGGAGCACTCAGAATTAAGTGGAGGCTAATGTTTTGTGGCTCAGCTGATATGGAGTGCTGTTGGTTTAGTCATTAAGATGCTGTTGGCTGGCCTAAAAGTGTGTAGGAGGGGGAGAAGAAGAAAAAAGTACATAGTACACATTGAGAGGTTGTTGTAGTGTGTTTGTGTTTGGCAGTCAGCACGATGCACAGGTAGTGGTTAAAAGCTGTTCCAACTGCTACGTAATACAAACCCATATTTTCTTGGACCAAGCCCAACAAGTTTGTTCACTTTATCACAGATACATATTGTGTGGCATTATTCTGACATGGCCCATAGAAGGAACCAAGTCTGGAAGTTTTTCATTTATATTCCTTGGCCTTCATTTACTTTCCATCCAATTTCATTAGGCTTTTTGGCTGCTTGATTGGCCTGTGTGTCCCCAGTCGTATATCACACTGGGAAAGACCATGAATAAGCATGTTAAAGGCGCCATCAGAAAATATAATTTTGCTGCCAAAGCTTTAGTGTCAATCTGAACTGCAGTGCTTCAGTGACTTGCATAATTACCTCAGACCTGATGAGAATTAATTTAGTAGATTGGAGAAGAGAGGTTGAATGTTCAGTCAAATAATTGTGAAAGCTTATGGTAATTAGAGGAGTTGAATTCTGCTGAATAATGCTACAAATAGATCAGTTAAGATGATCTGTAACTTCACTTAGGAACTGTTTCTATATCTGTCAAGTCAGTGGAGTCGTCTGTCCAAATCATCATATAGATTTGTAGAATAATTGGGCTCAGTTTAATAGTCCAATATCCTTGGCTGTGTTGCCGCATCTGTCATGGGCTTAAAAGGACCTTTGTTTCCAGACTGCGCTCACTGTTGAGAAATAGGTGACTTCAATCTGCTTTTGTGTAGGCTGAGCTCTGCCAAGTCATCAAATGATCAGCCAGGCCAGTCAGTCAGTCAGAGAAATGCAGCTCACAGACACGCTGTCGTAAAACAATAAAGTGATTCAGTGTTTGCTTTTTTGCCTCAGTTTATTAAAAGGCCATACACACTTATCCATGTTGACATTGTTCCTAGATAGTAGGCTGTAAAATACCCTCTTCAAACTAGGCATGCATTTGTTGGATGATCTTGATTTAGGGCTGCACCGTTACATGGTAAACAGTTGTAAAGGATTTTAACACTAAGATCCTTTACACACTGTGTTCCTATGTGGAGACCTGATGATACAAACACAGATTCTACAGGATTAAATAAGAATTATTTCCATCCTCCTTCCATATTTTAATGTACAGATAGTTTACTAATAATAATACATGTCATTTATATAGCACACTTTAAAAACAACTTCATCTCAAGGTGCTTAGCAAGGCTAATACCCAGTATATAACATACAAAACCTAGATGTCTATATTTACTAGGGCTGTCAGTCGATTAAAATATTTAATCGCGATTAATCGCATGATTGTCCATAGTTAATCGCGATTAATTGCAAATTAATCGCACATTTTTTATCTGTTCTAAATGTACCTTAGAGGAATATTTTTCAAGTTTTTAATACTCTTATCAACATATGAGTGGACAAATATGCTTTATGCTAATGTTTATTATCATTTGAACAATGACAAATATTCTCATGAATATTAAACACAACAACCTGGAACCTCTCATACAATACAAGTGTGTGTGTGTGTGTGTGTGTGTGTGTGTGTGTGTGTGTGTGTGTGTGTGTGTGTGTGTGTGTGTGTGTGTGTGTGTGTGTGTGTGTGTGTGTGTGTGTGTGTGTGTGTGTGTGTGTGTGTGTGTGTGTGTGTGTGTGTGTGTGTGTGTGTGTGTGTGTGTGTGTGTGTGTGTGTGTGTGTGTGTGTGTGTGTGTGTGTGTGTGTGTGTGTGTGTGTGTGTGTGGGAGAGCTATGTGCAACTCAAGGTATATGCTCGAACGGGAGCTGCCTGGACGCTGCAATCATGTTGCTGCAATCATGAGTGTGCTGACTTCTCGTACAATGTCCCGCTGTCTGCTTCCTGCATCAAGTCAAGTGCTCGGCGCAGTTGTGTGGATAGGGCGCTCCTCTGTTTTCATTAAAACAGCTCCTTATATCCGTTAGCGCAGCTAGCTAGCACCAGATGCTAACAACAACAATAGCCGCGTTCACACTGCGGTACGGTAATGCACGTAAGGTCTCTCTCTTGCTCGCTCGGGCCACACAGATACACACCCTCCCGGTCCTCCCGATGGCCAGTCGGTGCCTGCCGGTGAGCGTGGAAGTGTGGTCTGCCACAAGCGGGCGACAGGAGAGGGGCTGTCAGCAGTATCAGCTTGTAGATGGTATTTTAAAGTCGATGCGCTCTGAAACTACGGGGCGGCCGAGGACAAAAAATACACATGCGTTAATCGCGTTACAATAATTAGTGGCGTTAATTTTTTTTTGCGTTAACGCGTTAACTTGACAGCCCTAATATTTACATTATCTTTAATTGTCTATTTGTTTGTCTCAGTATGCTCCGCTTAGGTTTAAGGTACACTATGTATAATGCATAATTATATATAGACTTGCAGTATTCCAGCAACCTATATAAAAGGGAACTTTCTTGTCAATTGGTGATTTTATGGACATTTGTTACGTTTGTATCGTTGATCTTATTCTTGATATTTATAAATACTTGCCAATATTGAGCAGATTTTGGCATTTGATATTGGCTGCAGTTAATTGCACGAGACTTGGAACGCTTTTTATAGGGAGTAGAAAAATGTGATTAACTTGGCAGTTGTTGAGGAGTCGATCACTCGGAATGGTGTTGATATAGATATTCATCCTGAGTGCCATGTAATATTAATTACGAAAATACTAAATAACATGCAACATGTCAGACTTTTTTTTTTAAAGTTTGGCCGAGATTTCTTTTCAAATTTAGAATAAAAGGCTCAGCGCACAAAGTACTTTATATTACTGTTTATTTAGATATAACATAAATATCCTCATGTGGCATGTCTTGAAATGTTGAAACATAGCAAGTTTAGCAAAAACCTGTTGATTCTGTTGGTAGAACGTGAAGATAGTCACAGTGTGGCGTACTTAATGGCATTAGCTTTCTCACTGCTGCCCACAATTGAATATCCAGGAACTACCATGTATAGATGTAGACATTGAAGCAGTTGGGAAGAGGGTAAAGGCCAATCATGTGACCTTCATTGTGCATTTAAAGAAGAATTTGGGTCCTTTTATTTACCAGAAAGATGCCCAACCGAATGTTTTTTTTGTGTCTGCATCCCCTAATTTGAAAGGAGCTGCATGAAATAGCTGGATGCAAAAACATCTGCAGTGTTCGTAGAGGAAATCAATAGCTCACCCTCTGCTGGGCTTTGAGAACACAGATGAAGGCCATGTAGCTCTGATCTTATCCTGCACATAATCTGAAAGCCTCTTAAAGTCTTCATGTTCCTTATCAGAGTCAACAGCTCACTACAAAGCAAGGCAATGTGATCCACTTTCTTAGTGTTAGTGAGGACTCGAGCAGCAGCGTTCTGAATCAGCTGCAGCTTTCTAATATATTTTTTAGTGAGACCTGTGAAGACACCATTACAGTAGTCCAGTCTACTGAAGATAAAAGCATGGACAAGACAAAGTGGGTAGAGTAATGACTGGCCACTCACATTACATTACTTCCCTTCAACTTAATGTGAGTCTATTTTATTGTCCATATGGTACATTGACTGCATTTTAGATGGCACTTTTCCTGTCTTTAGACCCCTCAAGGCACTTTTTAAATAAACAAATTACCATCCATAAAGGTGGGACCTGCTTGAGGTAACTAACTTATCTTTCTAAAGGATCAACATAACATGTTCACTGCAACGGCATGGTTCGAAATGCAAATGATGAATGTATTCCCCATCAACCCCTCTGTCTCTTGCACCTACCCCAAATCACTTGTCAATTTCCTGTTTGAGCCAATAGTTTTCGCTTTGAGATTTGTTCTGTCCAAGTTTCTGGTTACTGGTGACTAACGTTGTATATTAACGTATTGCACACAAGCTCTTCTCTCTTAGTTTACTTTGTGACAAACACAAACTGTAGCATTTCCACATGTTCATCATCCCCCCTTCTCCACACACTCACTCACTCTCCGGATGTCATGTTGTGGAGAGGTCTGGGTCAGCTTCACGTGGGCGTAACCACAAGATGGAGTTTCTGTTGTAAACAGAATATGTTGTTAATGTTAAGCTAAAAGCTAAATCAGTTTTGGAGACGCCACACACAAGTTCAGATTTGTATCGCTCAACAAGACACGTGCACATACATTATTGTCCCGGCCTTATGCTTGATGGGATTATTATTTTCATTTCTAAGACTGAACAGGCAGCCCTCTTCACTCTGCTATCAACAATATTGCGGGAAGAAAATGTCCCCCCACCATCTGTCCAACCACCTGTTGCTGCAGATAATTTCCCTTAGGAGGGGAAATGAAGTTAGATTGATGAGTGATGATCCTTATTATGTGCTGGAGAAAACAAGTGATCTTTGAGTAACGGTTTATGAGCCATTCAGGTGAGGCTGCTATGAGAGGAGACTGTGGATACGATATGAATAATTAATGGTACTTATCCAAACAACTCTCCTCTTTCTTTTTCCTCCTGGCAAATTATAGACTTGGATTACATTTTTAACACACTCTATTTGACCTCACAATAAAACGTTTTTTCTTTGACCCCCCCTAGTTTTTCCACTTCTCCTCACGGGCGTTTCTTCCGCCTGATGGTCAGTTTGCCGGTCGCATCCGGTGGGAGGGAACCCCAGCGCGTGGGCAAGCCTCCATCTCTCTGATCAACGCTACGTTAAATGATAATGGGACGTACACGTGCTCCGTTAGAAACCCTCCTGATGTCCACGGGTCTCCTACTTCATACACTGTACTCACTGTAACACCAAAAGGTAAGAGTGTGCATTCACACAAACAAATAACAGGCCCATGTCTTCACACAATGTCAGCATTCTTTAACTGCATATTTAGCTTTGCACTGTTAGACTTCCTCCAATAGAGTTTGCGTTGCATATTTAAACACAGAGAGGAGAAAGGGGGAGTTAAGCTTAGCGATAATGACGTGAGCATTCTGGAAGTTAGGGAGGCAGTATCAGGAAGTTCTCAGTTCATCATCAAAGTTCGAAGATGAAGGTCTTACTGGTGGTGCACAGATTGTAACTAACAACATCGCTACACATCTTCTTAATAAGGACTTTCCCCAAGATTATCAAAGACATGAAAGCCAGTTAATAGAGATAAACATTAGAAAGTAAGAATCAAACGAGGTTAATATTAAAATAAGTAAAATACTTTTTGTGGGAGAAACTTCTGTGTAGCAATGCAGTGGGAGTCACCAACTCAGGAAGGAGACAGGGGGAGAGCTGGAGCTTTGATGTCAAACACTGATGGTTTATTTAGGATTTTAGGATTCACAAAACAAGTCCAAGAGTCAGAGGTTCTGACTTCACGGTAGAGTCGCCACGTCAATTCAGAAGAGCCTCTCTCTCTCTCTCGCTATACCTTTTTAACTGGTTCACAGAGAGTAATCAACATATTTGAGGGGATAGACTAAACAGTTGGGAACACTGAATTACTTGCGTCTGACACTTATGGCCTCGAAGATTTCACACCTTGGAGTCCACAAGCACCAAGAAGGAAGTGTCCCAGCGTACCCACAACAATAAACCATTTGTGACCGAGAGTTGCCCGATCATAAACTGGTAACAACAACAACAACATATGGCTGAAGCAGCCCCTTCCTTAAGGGAGATAACAGACGTCAGGGTTGGTCAATAAACGTCAAAGGGCAGATGGATATCTCGGAGAATTATTCCCTAACACTTTTCTATTACATTGATTAAATCCATGTAACATATCCTTAAGAAAATATGGACTCTTAGCTTAGTGGCTGAGGAGAGGATGCTTAATTTTCCACTTCCCAGCACATATTTTTTAGACAGCAGCCTCATCCAAACATCTCGTTGGCGTTTGTGTTAGCTGTCATGATGTTAGCTATATTGGCTCACTCATGTTAGCCTCTGCTGTCAACAGACTGGAGATTGTTAGAGTCAGGGATGTTATAGTGGAGGGACTGAATTCAACAGATCTAAGTTCCTGACTATTAAAGACTGATCTTGCTGTTTTCCACCTAAAATGGTAGCTATAATTACACTCGGAACCATTAAACTATTCAAAGATACATGACCACATGGATTGTTTGAAGCAATCGTTTGTTTTTGTACAACTTAACATTCAGGATAAAGCCCAATATCTAATGGGCTTTAGAGGTGCCCTCTGGTTTCACTGTTTATGCTAAGCTATGCTAATCAGATGCTGGCTTCGGCTACAATTCACCGACGTGAGAGTGGCATCAACATTCTCATCAAACTCCCTCCAAAAAAGGGAAAACTCATTTCCCCCCAAATGCTAACCTATTCATATCAGGAGAATTTTAAACTGATAGTTTTAGTTTTGTACTACTTATAAGTGCTAGGGACACATGTAGAACTACTTCATTCTATGTGCTATATATGGTGTGCATGTCTTTACTATACTGCTTTTCTAAGTGGGTTTTGCATGACGTCACGTGTATGTGTGGTCATGCAAACAACTTGTTAATGCGTTTCTGAAGACCTCCCCTCTTCCTCCACAGCGGCCAGCATTCACTTCTCTGATGTTGCGGTCCTCCTCGCTTTTGTCCTCCTCCCCTCCACCATCGTCACCCTCATTCTGATTGCTCGGATATTGTGTCCCAAGAAAAAGCACAACCAATCGAAGGCCTACAGATCGCCCATAGAGGTCACAGAGGGGTGAGTGGGTTTATTTAACCAATCACTGCTGTGGGTCCCCTGGGGGTAATGATGGTTATTGCAGGCTTTGATGGTTAGAAATATGCTGCTGAATTGCTAATTTAATGAAGGTTAAACAATAAGTTCCTTTTAAGTTAACGGTTGGATTTTGGTTGTAGAAAACAGGGTTAGGTTTAGGTTAGGGTTCTACAGTTTTTGTTTTGTAGAAGTGTTGCTCCCCCGAACGGTTTGCAGTCAGTTTAAATAGAATATAGCAGCTTTAATCAGAGGCAATACAGGAAGATAAATGCCTGTGCTACTCTGTCCATACATGTTTAACAGATTGCATAAAATGACATGGACATTATGTAAACACTCGTGGACAACTCCAGTTTCTTTGTTTTTGATAATAAAAAAAAAAAGGCTATATCATTTTTCTCTGTACATTAATTATTAATTGTGTATTGATTATGGAGCAGAGAGAAAAAAATGCCAGAAACCAATTTGTGCGGAGGATATGTAATTTCTTTCCTCAACTGAATTAAATAATTTCCATGTTTTTTATTAATATGTGCATCCAAGATAGTGATTTGAGGCATCGCAATAATTAAATCGTTCCAATGTTTTAGTTAATTTGTGCGCACACTCGGTGCAGTCTGATGTTGTGCGCTCTCGGGTCCCAATTACACACGGCAGATATTAGCTATAGAGAAACCAGCGTCAGAGTATTGTAAAAACAATACAGAACCCCATATGCTTATAAAAGTGCCGTGTTGATTAATTATTTGAAATACATCAACAGGTGTATACTTACTTTAAACCCCTCACTCTTGTTATGACCGTCTATTCCTGCCAGGCTGTCTCCATCCTAAATAACGGTTCGTCAGGACACACTCGCACCTTTGGAAACCTGTATACACTTTTCCTGAGAGGAATACGATCATTTCTACCCGGTCCTCCGGCTCGCTACAGCCACACATCTACCTGTATTAAAATGCGAAATGTGGAGCTCCGGGGTACATTTTTGCCAGCATTGTTTAAAAAAAGATGAGTCATGGGCATCTGTTACCTCGTGTTTAAGGTGGAGGCAACCAGTAAAAGAATAGCAGGCATATATGGTCCCGAGAGAGTAGTAGATAGACCGAGACGTGTTACTGATGTCACGCCTGTTGATGTGCAGAAGGCATAAAGACATGTTTGTGCAAGCCCAGGGTGATTCTAGAGTTATTTTACACTGTGGTGGTTACACAATATTTAACCAGCAGATCTGCCATGGGTAATTGCCTTGACAGCGCACTCCTGGATCACTGCAGCAGGGTGAGCTCTCTGCATACACTCACCTTGAGCAAACAAAATAACTAAACCGTGGGAAGTTATTTTATTAAATAAGGATAGTAGTTAAATCTAGTGTGTACAAATGAGTACATTGTGGCCTTGCTTTATGTCTTGTCTGCAGAACCACCAACATTATTTTTCCTTACCATTGTTGTTTTTATTTGGGAGTTCCGAAATGTATAATAAGAAGACCCTCTTTACAGTGAAATGTCCTTAAATGAAGCAGTATCATTGTACTGTCTGTCCTGTCAAGAGTTAGATGACACTATTCCGAAAAGATCTAAAATGTCGGAGTAAAAAAACATTTAAATCCTTGTTTTTGTCCTTTTTGGGTTAATCTGTAATAAACGAGCTGTAATCTGATACGTTTGATCATATGTAGAGTACAATCTTAAAAAGGTGTTATAATTGTAACGACTTACCATCTTTGCTGTCCATTCTGCATTCATCAGAGAGGAGAATGGCGTCCACCCGCCACCCAAAGAAAAGAAGGCCTCATGCTGTGACCTATATATGATGGTACAGTCGAGAACATTTCACTATAAGACACTGTCTTGCAACCCATAAATAACTAAATGAGACATGTCTGCCAGATCCATTTCATGTTTAATTTTACATGCCCTCCATGTTCTGTCTACGGGACTTGAGGGTTTATGAAATATTGATCTTTCCAATGGAGTTGTTTTCTGTCTGGGTCTGTGTGAAGCTTCATCTGACTGTCTGTTTTTTCTGGTCTGTCCAGGACTCGGAGGATGAAGAAGGCTATTACGAGCTAAAAAAGAGGCCTCCTACGGATGAAGGCTATGCTGAGTCTCAGTGCTAGAGAACCCTGCAGGCTGGGCGATGTTACTGTAATATCTAAACCTTCTGGTGCCTTACATATGGGAAACACTGAAGAGAAATACATGCTGGATTTCCTTTGCCACAGTTAAATCCGTACCCAGTCGTTTGGTGACTGTTTGTGGTGACCCCTTTGGAATAATACTTGTATTTTTGTCTTAATGATGAATCACATTAAGACTAGACATGATGCCATTCATTTCATTGACCTGTTGCCTACACGTTTCTACATTTTCAAGGCTATGCAAGAGGTCTTACTTTCTAATTTTAGGGCTTGTAGTCTTGATGACAAATTATTTGTTTCTTATGGTATTAGCTATACCAACCGACCCTGTCTATGCAAACACAAACACACAGGGGAGCACTATATGTATTTTAATATCTTAATATGAGTCACTTTCTTACTATGAAGGAGCGAGATGCATTTATTTTGTAATTTATTGTCTGTCAGAGCAGCTATATGACGTCTGTCAATGTCTTTGTTGAGATGTAGTGGAACATTTCTGTTATATCTTTAATATTTGGACAGAAAATAAATGATTTGATTTGTGTAAACTGCGACCACCTAATCATATTTATGCAGTATATTTCCTATATTATCTGTGTCTGTACATTACTGTCCAACATTCTTATTTCAACACCAGCAGTTAATGTTTGTCACTGTACTCAGGAGCTGACTGGGGGAAAAAGTGGCCCGGGGATTAATTGACAGACAGGCCCATGTATCTGCCGGCCGGCCGGCGATGAAAGTATGTTACTTTACAACAAACCCTATGCATTTAATGTTATGTTGGACCATTATTCATATAGTAATCACATTACCTGAGAGCTTGAGTTGCCAAGAGCAAAAATAGTTACAGCATATGTACATATGTGATTTTAATGTTAACCGATCATTGATGCAATAACATTTGGACCCAATTTGCCTGACTTGACACATCCTCAATGTGGGTGGGACAATTTAACTGGGGGTGTGGGCAGGACCTCACCACCTGAAGATTTTTGTTTAAATGTTGAAGTTAAATGCATCAATCTGGTGCACTTTGAGAGCAAAAGTAGGGACTACATCTATGGATACATCTCTCAACATCCATATGAAACGGAACTGTAAACAGATTGACTTTTTCTTTCAACATTTATTTGAACAGCAAGTGGAGGCAAAAGTGACTGCACCCAAAACAATAAACCTGCTAGCTAACTAGCCTAAACTCAGTAACAGAATGTGGGCAACACGTTCTTCTCCATAGCCGCGCGACTTCTGAGTCAGACATCACTTCCCCCTTTTCTATCCTACGGGTGCAGCCACTCCCCCTGAACCCTGTTTCCCTCTCTCTCTGGAATAAAGGCACTCTGGCCCAAAAAAAATGTTGATTACTTTTTAACATTAAAGGGCCAGTAAATATCACCCCGGGGCCGGATTTGGCCCGCCAATTGAATAGCCCTGCTGTATACTGTTAGGATTTAGGGAAGCAAAACAATAACAACAAAAAAGTTAGTGGCTGCCGGAATACTTACAAATGTGGGCCGGTAGGATTTTTTTTTTTGTATTTTTTTGTTTTCTTTTGTTGGCCCTCCGGCCCACGCACTGCATCGGCCCACCGGGAAAACTCCCGGTATTCCCAATGGCCAGTCCGCCCCTGTACTGCTCAGTTTATTTTACGGGACGTCTGAATTTGGATGTGGTCATTATGATGTAACAGTCTCTGTTTTAGATACACCGCTTTGCTTTGTCAATTATTATTTTTGAAACAATATTTGCCTAAATAAGTATTTTAGGAACTGGCTTTGTGAGGGGATGAACATGATTTAAAAATGTTCTAGCAAATTAATAATCTGTTTATTGGAGTATATGTATCACCGTTTGCTAACATACTTTGTTAGTAAAGCTTAGAGCATAAGGCATCGTGTTTTCCTCTTCTGTCTTTGTTTTGTCTGTTGCAGTATGCATGAATGTTTCTTGAATATTCCTTCAAAAACTCTAAGGACAGGATTGAGTGTCAGAGCTTCACTCACAAATTGCGGCAGCATCTGTTTCATCCACAAAGTCGTGGGATTCGAGGGTTATACAAATACCTAATAAAAACAAGCCAATGAAAAATACAGAAAACGATAACTCCTCATTCTGTCTCTTATTTTCTCTATTTCTCATTCAGCTCCATTCATGCCCTCTAGGTTTCAATAATTCACAGACTGCTATGGCGAAACAATTATCATTCCTGCTTCATCTGAACTACCATGGCAACAGCTTACTCATGTCAGCCAAGGAAAAATTAGGATAGCCTAATATCATCACTGCCGATTAGCAAGAGTCACATTTATAGATTTACTATTCCAACTGAAATCTACTTCATTTATTTTAGCCTTTTATAAAACCATCATTTTGTGAAACATTTTTCTTTATCAACCTAGTATACAGTATCTCTCTGTTAAGCAGAGAGGATGATCAAATGCTACAGTTGGTGAATTGCTGTAGAGTTGCCATATTTATCCACATTTATTTCAGTTGTCTGGATTTGTTATGGTGGAAGTCTTGGTTTGCAGGACATATTGGTGCACTCTCGTCTCAAACTCTATTACACAGCAGCAGAAGGAGGCCAGCAATAATGACCTCCTCTGCCATTAAAGGTCTGCTCATAAAGGATGTCAACGTGTGCATAATACCTATAGGTAAGTATATATTTCGATTAAAGGACATCAAGTTTCATAAGTAGATTTTTCTGGTCCTTGAGTTTGCTTGTTTTTAAGGCAACACGTTAGCCCACTAGTTCCCAATCATTCTTACTTACTCCACAGTTACTCTTACTCATCTGTTACAGGAATACTATTTTTTTTCTTAAGGGACCACTGCCCTAACCAAACAAAATCCCTAGTTCTAAAAACATAGTGGAGACAATTGCAATTTAAATCACACGTTTGAGATTATTTATTTATGTATTACTGTAGTTGATTATAAATAGACAACACAACCTATTATGAAACCAACTTACCTTACACTGTTTGTGATTCAAATTATTTTCTGTTTATGCCATAATGTTTCAAAAAAGAAAGAGAAAACAAGATATAAGAAGAAAGTTCTTAGTCAGCATACTTTACTCCGAGTCAGTGTATTGTGTCTTCAAGAACACCTGTGTGACATTTTGTGAGTGCTGCTGTGTCAGATGCAGGAGTCACGTCCCAGCGAAGGATTGGACACCTGGTGCACTTTTGTTTCATGACAGCAGATGGGAAAACCTTTGATTTTCATCCCCTGGGTCATTGTCCTCTGCTGTATCAGATCATACGGGGGGGCGAGAGGAAGGTGGAGTAACTAAAGTGATTTTAAAAGTTGTTTATGGCTATACAAAAAGCAGTGAGCATTCGGGAGCTGACAGTTCTTATTAAATAAATAACAACTTGCTGTTGTTTTCAACATTATTTTAGGCAGGGGTATTCATTTATGAATATTTTATACAATTTTGTAGGGAAGTCTTTTTAAGGGGGAGATATTATTGACAGATGCATGCAACGCCACTATGTTTGATTTTGAATGTAGATTTAAGCTATTCAATATTTCACAGATCTAAAGCATGTTGTTTTTTCTATCATATAATGGTGACAGATAGCACACTTTGTATTTAGCTTTCCCATCATTTTTCAAGATCATTTGCTTTGTTTGTAGATTGCATGTTAATCTCATTGTTTTTCATACAGTGACCTTTCACGCTGCAAATGAGGAGCTTAATCACTGTCATCTGAAAGGACACACTGCATGGTTGATGTTCAATGCAGTGATACAAAGGTGCACAAGGAGAGACTTGATACAAGATAGAATTGTCTTATATACTTTAGCACTTAAACTAATGGCGAACAAAATGAGCAATGTGAGCGTTAGTGTATTAATCCTACAGGCTGCTCTTTTGCCAACTGTGAGGAGGCATAGTTGTGTTGCTGGTGCAGCTATGCAACACCAACACTATGCCTTATGCTTTTTAAATAGTTTACACAAAGTAGGACAACCAACACTTCTCCAAAGGGATTAACAGATCCTCAGAAACAAAAAACCTGGCCTTACCCGATGATGTGACAATGACTTGTGGGTATAATTGAAATGGAAAATACACAACACCTTGTAAACTGGGTGTCCCATTCTTCAGAATTAACGTTTATTAATAAACTACACTTTAATCACATACACACATTTGTATTGCTAGAACATACCTCTTGACTTCTTCTCGATAATGACAAGACAGTGTGACATTATTGATCCCTGTGGTCAGTGCAGCAGCAGATTCAGCTGCACAGCATATTAGCATACTGTATTAAGACGGTGAGATGAGGAGCAGCTCTTTTAGCCTGGGTCAGGTTGCTGGCCAACCTGCTGCATTTGCAGATGGATTGTTTTCAAAGACCATCCCACGCACTCTCGCTCTGTTTCTTTAGCTACCACCGCCCAGGCATCAGCTTGATTTTGCTCTGGGGGATTTAAGTGTTTGCTTTATTTTTCCTTTGGACAACCCCAATCATTTGTTATACACACGTTGCTGTATTTCTCTCGTAAAGGACTTTTTGTTTCCAGTGTGGGGATTTGATTTGAAGTGATTCCCCCCTTGATGTTTAAATGTTAATGACAAAAACCTTTTTTATCAGAAACATAATTTGTTGAAACAAAATAAATAATCAAATGAAGATGGGTCACAAACAGTAAAGGAACGTTTTGGGGGAAACATGACTCAGAAGAAGCTAATGCTCCTCTAGTATGGATTCTACGTCAATGGACCAGAATACAGTGACTCACTATCTACGTCACTTATTTCTCTGAATAAAATGATACATAAAAAAGAGCAAAAGGTAAATTGTTGGCTTTTTTTTAGAACAAGACAATCTATCAGATTATTAAAACTCTTGTCATTGTCTCTTATTCTGCTAATCAGCAATTGAATTAACTTATAATTACCGCTCTTTGATTTTGATTTGATATATTTTATTAATCTCCGTGGGGAAATTGTTTCTCTGCATTTGACCCATCCTAGCGTTAGGAGCAGTGGGCTGCCATTTTGAACGGCGCCCGGGGAGCAGTGTAGGGAACGGTGCCTTGCCCAGGGACACCTCGGTAGAACTTGGTCTTGCCGGGACTTGAACTGGTGACCTTCCAGTTGCCAAGTCCCAATCGACTTCGCCACCACCGCCCCTACTCTTATCTGGTGACATACCATATGTTTCACAACTCATTTATTCAGCCTTTACCTTTAATTCTTCACCTATCTGTAATTCGGAGCTAAGAGAAATCTTGGGAATAAATCAGTCGGTCCACTTGAGCCAGACACTTATCTCTGCAGTGATTCCAGTAAAGTGATCTGGTGCAGGGGACAGTGCGCTGGCAGCTGTATGAATGTGCATAGCTGGAGTAAAGCGGGGCAGTGGCGAGAAAGACTATGCATACTCAGCAGAACCCTTTATGATTACTGCCTCTGTGTCATACAGTCTGCTATTGAACATGTGATGATGAAGCACAGCCAAGGAACGCGGCTAGATGTTCCTGTGTGGCAGCAGCGGTGCAGGTTAATGATTTCCCCCTCAGTGAACCTGGTGTGGAATCATCCTGTACGAGAGAAGAATAGCAGAGCACAACCCCTCAGGACGCTGCCCCCTTCCTCTCCCCTCCACCCATCCCTCTCTCTGTCTATGCTCCTGCTCTCCATCCCTCCCTCCATCCTCATTGTGTCTGTAGCTCGCCGGTGTCAGAGCGGGGGTGGGGGGACTTTTCTGTCACCACAATGAGTGTGTGAGTGTGTATTATGAAAGACAAATACAGCGTGTGGGTGTTTGCATGAGCATGCACCTCCAAGCCTCACTGTACAGTAATGGTTTTAAATGTAGCGGTGGGGATTATGTATGCCCTCTCATTAAATGACACTGTGGGCATAAAGGGAGAAAAAGGGGAAGACAGAAAGAGAGGCAGTTTGCTTTGCCTGCCACACCCGACCCTCTTGCTTCTCCTCCTACCTTCATCCCTTCCTCTCCCCTCTATATCTCTCTCTCGCATACTCCTCCTCTGCTCTTATAGTCTATCTGCTGGTGTTTCCATGAGAACAGAGCGAGCTGGGTATGCGGGGGGTTGCGGGTGACGTGTCCTAAGAGCACAGAGTGAGTGTTCGCGTGCGTGCGTGCATGCATTCGCCTTGCAATCATCACTGCTCTCTTTCACACGTACTTCCTGGCTAGAGATGCTGCCGGCTGAGCCAGAAAACATGCTTCTGGCATGTTGGTGGCAATCTGGGCCCAGAGCACACAGACTCATATGAGATCCAGAGAGTGTATAACACAGTAGCCTGGAGAGCCTCAGCAATAAGAGGAGGCGACTTATTGTTCTTTTTTTTACAGAAAAAGACACCTCTTTCATGTGTGAGAAATGGGAGGGGATGAAACAAAGGCATAGTGCTGGGAGAAACAAAAATAAAGACATTAAAAAAAGGATGCATCAGAGCAGAAATTGGAGGTATCCAGTCAGTCAGTGAGCGAGAGCCTTTTTAGGGTGGGGCCGCAGCTTTTGCTAGAGCTAGGCTGAAAGAGAGGAGGAGGAGGAGGAGGAGGAGGAGGAGGAGGAGGAGGAGGAGGAGGGTGAGAAGATGTAGAAGAGAGGAGTGCTGATCTAAAAGAGGTGGGGGGGTTCATCACTGTGCAAGAAGAGGAGGAGGAGGAGGAAAAGGAAGAGGAGGGGGGATAGTGGGGAGGAGAGGGGAAGGGAGGGGTTTAAAGGGTGGGCTTGTAGTCATTGTCAGGCTGCGAGTAAGAGAGAGAGAGAGAGAGAGGTGCGCCCAGGCAGACCGACTGAAGAGCGTGTGTGTGCAAACTGGGATGTGTAAATGCACTCGGCGACTTAGCTGTTAATACAGCCAGAAAGAGAGAGAGAGTGTGTGTGTGCACGAAAGCGAGAGAGAGGGCGAGAGAGAAGAAGTGAAAAGGGAAGAAAGAAGCAGAGAAGAAAAAAGGGAGGATACAACAACTACAACTATGCTGTGCTGCATAAGAAGAACCAAACCGGTAAAACTGCTACGAATTGCTTTTATCAAATATTTTCCTTCTGTTTCTTAATGACAAAATGATGAATCTCAACTCTGAACTTTGTGACTGTTTGGCTTGGAGTCCGGTCAGTGTGCTTGAGGAGGGATTAGAGGAAATGTTGGTGTAATTTGCTTTGGCCTAGCTTGTCTTCAGAGAAGTCTATCCACAGAGCCCAGACACGCCTAGTTAATGTGATTATCCCGCATGAATGGATGTTGCTACAATGCCTCCCAGACCTCACACCGTACTTGAAGAGCGAGGCACAAGACTGTAACTCGATCTTGGGCAACCCGGCATTCCCTTGTATTGATCATGCACTTGACAAAAGTGAAAGATAATTGAAAAGCACTTGATAGATCCTGTATCGTCTCTGAAATGCTCCCTTATATCTCCAGGAGCTTTACAGGAACTCTAACTAATCTACCTTTCTTAATGATGATTCATATTAATTAGAGCAGCCTGTACTCTTAATTGATGCCTAGAATGTATCGTTTGTACTTCTGTTATTTTGAGCAGAAATGGGTGACACTGGAAAGTACATTTCCACAGAGAGGAAAAAAAGGGTGGGGTACGGATTGAGTGAGCAGCACCATCATGTCAGTGGCCTCAGGGGGATACAATGGGAATAAATGAGTTTAAATGGATTATCACAGCCCTCCAGCTGTATAAGTGGATGTTGTCAATTGAGGGTACTATGAAGTGTGCTCTCATTTAAAGGGTGTGAAAGGCTGCTGTTTGGGAGTTTATAATAACCCATGGCTATTCTCAGTGGAAGAGGAGAATATTAAAAAAAGAAGGTGTTGCATGGAAGCAGGTGAGTGGAGAAGAAGGTACTCTCCTGTGTTTCACTCTGTAATTCAGTAGCAGTAATTATTATTTGTTCAGCGCCGGTTTCCTGCTATTATCTCAGACTGATTTTGATTTTATCGGACTCATATCACGCTGGATGCTGATGCCACTTGATTGCTTCTTAAATGTTATCTGGGATGAGTCATATACGCTCTGGCAAGGAGGGAAGAGAGAGAGAAAAGGAAGCAAGGCTTGCCAGTTGAAAGACATGCAGGAGGAGCAGGCTGCAGTGAGGGAGGCGGGCGGGCGGGCGGGGAGAGAACGAGCGGCAGGGTGGAGTGTAGCTGGTGCACATGGAGGTATGGGATGGAAGAGAGGTGGTGAGCGAAGGAAACCTGGTGGGTAAAGAAGCCGAGGTGGAAAAAAAAAAGATCAGAATCAGGGAGGGAGGTTGCCCGGTATGGGGGAAGGTAGGGAGAGGCAGGCATGCAGCAAAGCAGAAAGGCAACGAGGGAGCTGGATGGTAGCTACAACCGTCAAGAAATGCGGTGGTGACAGAGCGGGGGATGATGTTAGAGAAGGGTAGCGAGCGCAAAGGTGAGAAAGATCAAAAGACAGGAAGCCGGCGTGCTGCAGCCATGTGGGTGAGGCACCGGCTTTCCCACAGAGCAATGTCACTGCATCGAGCGTGCGCCTCAAAGGAGAAAATATCCTCCCGACCTACGAGCACTTATCCCCCTGCCTTCTGCTTTTGAGGAGCAGAGGCATACATTAATCGAGACACACTCCGATATCTTCATGGATGGATGAGCAAAGAGCAGTCTTTTTTTAATGAAAATGCTGTAGGTGCTGCCATTGTGGAGTGTTAAGTGCTGTTGTAACATCTCCACCATGGGAGTGGCTCCTAGCGCTTGATTTAGTAGCCCTTGCTGCTAGCTTTGTCTAGTGTTATGCCGTTTTAGAGCAGAATTCAACACCCCAGAAGAGGCTACCTCTCCTCTCCCCAGGGAAGATCAAGGATCAAGTTCTTCGAGGCCCATCTTGTCTCAGATCTTACTACCTCCCCAAAATTGTCATTCCTAATGTAAACCACTGCTTCAAATCCCACCCAGATCTGCTTTTCTCCAACTCCGCCCCAAATCCATCCCTAGTCCTCTTTCTAGCACTAAGACCGAACCCTCGTGACCCCTCTTTTGACTTACGCTTAAATTATTCGAGACCATAATATAGCCCAAGTCTGTTATCTCAAATATGATTGGCTGCTCATTCTCTCTCTCCCCATGCACTCCAATCCCTTTCTCCCAGAGCCAAGCTTCAGCCGTGGTAGCAGCCACAGCCCATATTTGAATATTCCCCCTGCGCTATGTCCAACCCTTACTCCCACTTGCCCACTAGCTGTCCTCAGCCCAACTGCCCCATCCCCTATGAGATCAGTGGCAATTGTAGAGCCTTTGTTCAGGCAGAGTCATTGTAATTGAATTAAAGGCTGCTCCAGAGGACATAATGGAGCCGGCATATGGCCGCTTATTAGTTGCCATGGAGCATCTTTTGCAGGTCCATCGTAAAAGATCGTAACAACGCTCATCAAGTCACCGTCAAAGAAGAGAGAGAGGGAGAGAGAGATGGTGAGCGGGGGTTCTGGCAGTCACCACCTGAGCCCCCCTCTCCTCATCTGCAGGAGATAGCCGGCTAAAAGGGTGTGGTGCTACGCTGAGTCTCTGTGTGTGTGTGTGTGTGTGTGTGTGTGTGTGTGTGTGTGTGTGTGTGTGTGTGTGTGTGTCGATGTGTGAAAGAATGCGTGGGTAGCAGTTTGCTCAGTGAGAGAGAGAGAGAGAGAGTGAAAGACGGCAGCGAGAGAAAGAAGGAGAGGGAGATATTCAGCATTTGCAGACAGCAGCTCGTCTTAGCTCCTTGGTGTCTGGAGTGTGTTCCTGCAGAAAAGCAGACATCCATTGAAATCATGCTGGGATTTTCAGGAGAGAGTTGTCATTGCAGGAACTCGAGTGCCACCCGCTCGGTAGCTAATATCTCACTGACTGCTGAAAACTCTGGTTTTATGACAAAGGTTTCGGGTGTTTTACATTTGTATTAAAATCAGATGATTACAATTACTTAAAATATCAGGATTAATTTACATCTTAAAAAATAACCATTTATAGTGATATGATTCAGAAGCTGCACCTGTTGGGTTTGTGATAAAAGGGCCTTTGCAAAGCTTCCCCATTATGAATACAAATATTACCTTTTAATATTTCTCTCCCCTCTTGCTGCCAACATTCAGTACATGGCAGGCAGAGCTGCGAGGTGAAAAGCGTGTCTCCTGCTTGAATGGATAATAGAAAAAACAAGAAAACATGAATATATATATATACGCCTGGTGTGTGCATTAGCGTGTGATGTGGTTCCGAGGTAATTCAACCAGCATAAACCACACCACTCCATCGTGTCTTCCCCAGTTTCCCCTCCCTTCACCTCCTCCCCCCTCGTGAAAATAAGTCCCTAATGACACCGGCAATGAGGCATTGGGAAGGTGGCGGAATTTTACTGTGTGTCACCAATGGGGGATGGTGTGTGTGAGTGTGTGTGTGGTTATGGATTTGTCGGTAAGGCCATCGACTCGGGTGTGGTTCTCACGACAGCCGGTGCCCACCCAAGGACAGAGACAGACAGAGCGAGCGCACACACTGCAGCTGATACACAAAGCTAAAATTAACACACTCAGCTGTCAGATTGTATTAAACATATTTTTCGCAACTGAATGTTTTACCTTTTAAAGACGGGAAAGACAGAAGAGTTTTGTTAGGCCTATGTACATTTAAATTCCGAACATGAAGATGCAACTCATTATTTGTCACCTACACACTGTCCTATAGCAGGTTATTAATTTTGCTACATCATACTGTAGCTCTTATAATTGCTGTATTGCATAATCATGCAACAAAAAAGCACTTTTGTTCTGCAGACATTCCTCTTTTAGCTGTGTAATAAAACGGTTTTGAGTGGTTAATGAAGTGTATCTATGGTTACCAGAAAGACCATATTCCAAGAGAAAAACTCTGCAGGCTAATTGTAATAATTTATTTGATTAACCTGATAATGCAGATGTGTTGCCTCACTGCTAAATGTTCAAGGTAGAGTTGAAACAGTCATGCTGTGAAGACTTAAATGAGTGTACCTTGTGGTGTGCAGTACCTTTGGGAGGTGCCGCTGTATTTATGAATGAAAATGTGTGCCGCACAGACACAGAGTGGAAAAGGGCCTGCAGGAGGGTACGTGACCAGGGTTCAGTGAACAGTTAATGAGGAATTCTGAAAAGATTTTCAATAATGTTCTATTAAGATAATACACGATTTGAATTTAGCAACTAACTCAATCATTAACCACTTTACATTATATATCACAGCATAATAAGTGTGATATGACCGGTCAAATACTGAATCTTATGCTTAACGAAGAAAGACTAGCAGTCAGAAAATCATGGCGCATTCAAATTCAAATGACCATGCTATGATTTTGGCCAATCCAGGATGAGAATCTTTTCCCCCGTGATCTTACACTGATATGAGATCACCTGGCACTCTGCTGGTATTTTATTACATTTACACTCGTACACACCCAGATCTCTAAAGTGGATGACATACCCTCTGTTCCAAAAGTGATGTCATTTCCCATATTCCCAAACACCCTCATCCATCACTTTCTTTCTGTCTGACTCACTGTATGAAGCCAGTAAGTAATTATATTTCAAATGAAGTGCCTGGGTCAATCTTTCGGCAATTGTAAGCACCCATTACATCACACATGGTCAAAGCCCACTCAGTTACCAGAGACCTGCATGCATCAAGAGCAGAGGGTGTGCCGCTAGTGATTTGTCTCCACATTGTCTATCTGTTCCAATAGCAGGACACTTGCAAACATTTATTTCAACACATAGTAGGTGATTGTAACGTAAACAGCTTCAGTTCATCTTTTAAACATAAATGAAAAATGTTTAGGGCGCAGTTTATAGCCTCTGCTATCCCTCTCACAGCCAGCGGTACCAAGCACAAAATTGCCTCAGCAAGAGGTTGTATATTAACTAAGGCAGAATGTACGTCCTGAACCCTGGGGATGAGGGTGGAGGAGGTGAATATACCAACCTTGGCCTCTCTACTCCAATATTGGACTGACACACTGACCCTGAAGGAGACATGTTGGTTGAGGGCCTATGGCTCTTAAATCATGTCACACAGATGTGATTGCTCACCCAGGCAGCTATCCAAGTCCAACCTCATATCCAACATAATCACGCTATTAGAAACAGCAGGTACCAGGAGATAGACTGATGGATATAGCCACTGAGTCACATCTTGAAAACCATTTCCGTTTACATTCACTAACCTTAAAGAAGATGCCACAGTCACGCCAGCTTCGACACATATAGCCCCTCAATCCCCCCCCCCCCACCGGCACCGCACACTGCTGCTGCATCACACACACGGCCCCTCCTTAAGCATCCTGATTGCTCCCTCTGATTTACGAGTTCCTATTGGCACGCTCCCCTGAGGGGTCAGGTGCACTGCCAATCAGGGTGACATATAGTCTTTCATAGCACCAACCAGCAGACAGCGTCGCGATGAGTTAGTACTCTGGTTGTCAAGGTAACCTTTGATGGTTTGGGAGGGGTATGGCAGTGAATGCCGAGGAGATTCTCGCAGGCAGCTCGTTCCCTGGCAGCCAGAGACGAAGCCGCAGAAAGCTACTGTACCTAGAGAATAGAGATTGGCTCATTATTTTGGAGAAAGAGCATCAATTTGGAACGCTCACATTTTGCTGTTGACAATTTTGAAGGTATCATTAGAAGCGCAACAGGGTATATTAATGAATGCCATGGAGAGGGTTCTACGTGTAATTTTATTTATTCACTAAATCCATTTCAGCACCATTATCAAGAGGACAATATCAAGCTCATGCCTGGATTGAATAACCACAATGAATGCCTCGAGTCATTTGTCACGCTTCAAATCCCAGTGTATCCAATTTATTACGTGCAGACAATCGACCCGCACACATATTACTCCCATGATTCACAATGGCACTAAATCTAATCTTTACAGTATATGAGATGATAAAGTTCTGTAGATCCATTCTTTAGTCAAATAAATCACTTGATCCTGACAAAGACTTGTTTACTGGGAGGACTAAAACACTGATTTCAGTTTTCACATCTTTATCATTTTGCTGACTGATGCTGCACTGCTCGCATGATCTTTGAACGTTTGATTTGCTTCATGTTGCTTAATCACGTTCATTTAAAGTGCACCTTTTAAACTTTTTATTGGTTGGACTTCTGCTAAAGAATATTTTACTTTGATTTGTTTTCTTATTCATTTTGAATGTACTGATTCATTTTGTTTGCCACTTTCAGTGCTCATCATTCATTCCTTTATTTGATTTGATTTCTTTTCATTAGATTTATATGACTCATAGCACAACCCACTATTTGATGGACAGCTATGGATCCAGTAACAGAAGGTAATATCATGGAACAACTTTCAATATTACATTGTGTACTTTCCTATTCCTAACCCTGTTCCTCATCCAGTCCTATACGTTTGATTCTAAACCAGTCCTAAAACCCTACCCCAACTTTTCCAAGTCTAAAATTCTCCAGTAATGACTTTAAATACAACACTTTGCACATTCACTAATAAACCCTCTCTCAGCATATCCTTGTCTCTATCTGACTTCTGACCCTTCCACTCATGCCATGTCCTACCTTTCTTTGCCAGCATGATATTTAAGGATGATCATCTCAAGATAAAAACCCCCACAGTAGATTGATTCTCTGCAAATCTTTAGTGTTACAACCTAATATATTTTCTTCCTGGTTTCCAGTGGACTTGCTTGATGGCTTAGAGTAGATGTTTACCGTTTTATTTCTCTTGGCTAGCAGGTGGAGAAGAACGAGGATGCGGACCAGAAGATTGAACAGGATGGCACCACCAACAAACCCGAGGACAAGGCCCACAAGGCTGCCACCAAAATACAGGCTAGCTTCCGCGGACACATAACTAGGAAAAAGATGAAAGACGGAGAGGAAGAGAAGGAGGAAGACAGTCCTGCAGCTGCAGAGGAGGCGACAGAGGGAGGAGAGGAGAAAAAGAAAGTGGAGGGAGAGGAGGCACCTGCTAAGGAGGAGGAAGCTGCAGGAGAGGAGGCCAAGAAGGAGGAGACGAGCCATGCCAAAAGCCCAGTGGCAGAGAAGCCATCTACTCCTGCAGCTGCTGCTGCTTCTCCTGTAGGAGCTGCCACGTCTCCTGTAGCGGCGGCGGCACCAGCTGCTGCTGCTCCCTCTCCTGCGGCTGCCACAGCGCCCTCTGAGCCCCAGAAAGAGGAGCCAAAAGCAGAAGAGAAAGTCGAGGAGAAGCCCAAAGAGGTGGAGGCCCCAGTGGTGGCCGCCAAGAGTCCCACCACAACCACAGCTGAGGAGAAGAAGGAGGAGGAGCCAAGTGAAGAGAAAAAGGAGGAGGCCAGACAAGCCGATGTGCCTGCTGCTGTCAGCCCTATCGCTGAGAAGGAGGAGCCTAACCAAACAAACGATAAACAAGGTATGCAGATTATAAAAACTATTTTAACTTTGATTCATATCGTAGGATTTATTATAAAAATAAAATACATGCAACACATTGGACCAACAATAAGGTTCTCACAACCTCTGAATTAAACACTTAGGTGTGTCCGTGTTTGGAGGCCACCGAGTTCAGAGACACAAATAATTCCAGACACAATCACCAATCATGAAGCAATTACTTACTGTAAAAGATCAAACGACGTAAGCCTTTCCGTAGTCTGCTTGGCAGGCACTGCAGGAAATAACTGTTTGTTGAGTCTGTAGAATTTAAAGATCTTTGGCAGTGACCCAGCATTCATGGTTAACACAGAGACAGCTCAATATTAGATTAGGCCACCTTGTATCTCAGCCTTTGCAAGATGGAAGCCCCATACTTATGAGGTGAAGATTGGGAGGGAAATGCGGGGTTGGAAATTATGAAGCTAAAATAAGAATGATGTTATACAATGGGCTAGTTATAGGATTGTATCAGAGTTATTGTTAAGAAGCAAGGCCGTGCTTATTGAGAAAGCATCATGGATTTTACGAGTCATAAAGTTTCATGTTACCAAGACCAATATATTGACGTGAATCCGACAGTCATTTATTTCAGGTAAAACATAAATAGTGGTGAAAAAGGATGACCCAATTAAATCATCTCATTCTGCACCTCTGACACCAGTTTATCTTTGTTAAGAGAACCAGCATTTGACGTCCAATCATAGTGGAAATGTATACCCAAAAAAGAAACTTGTTACATTATAACATTGATAAAAACAATATCTTGACATTAATATTTCTGGTCCAAGGACTCTCAGACTGGGTCAGACAGGTAGTTAATGGAGCATGCTCAGTCTGGAGTAGATGGGAATGTGAGGACACACACACACACACACACACACACACACACACACACACACACACACACACACACACACACACACACACACACAGACACACACACACACACACACACACACACACACACACACACACACACACACACACACACACACACACACACACACACACACACACACACACACACACACACACACACGGTAACTGGAGAACTACATGGAAACTAGGTCGCCTAGGCAGCACTGTCTCCTGGTTGTCATAGTTACTACCTCGATGGGATAGCTGCCCTGCATGGAGCAGAGCGGGATAACAGGTGCTCTGATTTCAATGAATGATTAATGAAGCCTCCTGATCACGATCCGCACTGGGGAAGCCTGTCATAAACAAACGCTACATGACAAAGAAGTGCTAATTAAGAATCCACTGCTGGCCACAGTCTGCTTTACAACATTTGTATTCAATATTTAAGTCACTTGGTTTAGATTTGTGTAGCAATGATGTGACTGAATTATTTAAGGAGGGTATAATCCAGATTCTTCACCTAGGATAGTCCGTGTGACTGCCTTTATTTAGTTACATCTGACCAAGTTGTTAACTGTCATAGCATGTCATAGTGCCATAGTGCACGGCATAATATATCACTTGCAAACAGGACATATAGCTCAAAGTGCAGACAATAGAAATAGCAGTCAAAAAAGGACTACATGGAACATGAAGTATTTAATACCAAGGACATAAAACACATCCGTGATGTTTTCCATGACCGCCTCCACCATCATCCATCAAATTGAAATTCTTAGATTAAGCTGTAGTGTAATTATTCAATAAATACAAATTGTAGAGACAATACGTTTATGTAAAAGCAAGGCTTAAAAAGCAAGTCCTCAACAATGGAGAAAATACCTCAGTTTGGATCCAAAAACACAAGAGGCAGCTTCCCAACATGTTTTTGTCTTTGGTATGCTGAGCGAGCAGCAAAAAGACTGTTATCACAGGGATCGAAGTGGGATCAAGTGCAGAAACTAAGAACAGTGCGGTGGTGGCGAAGTCCATAGGGACTTGGCTTGGCATCTGGAAGTTCACCAGTTCAAGCCCCGGCAAGACCAAGTGCTACCGAGGTGTCCCTGAGCAAGGCACCCTTCCCTACACTGCTCCCTGGGCGCCGTTCATAATGGCAGCCCACTACTCCTACCACTAGGATGGGTCAAAGGCAGAGAAACCATTTTGTTACATAGCACCTGTACTGTGTAATGAAAAAAAAAACAGTGGTGTTAAAATATATTTTTTAGATAGTAAAAACTCAATCAAACAGCAATATATTGTATGAGTCTACTTTAAATAAAAGCATTTACATGCTTCGATGTTTGAAATGAATATGCAGCAGTCAAGTTAGATTACAATTGGCAGTAATAATCACATTATTTGCCAGTGGTTTAAAGTGCAGTAAAGAGCACCTTTTGTTCTTTGTTCTTTTGTATTAAATTAGAGGACCTCTGTTTTTGTAATACAGTAGTTTGAGGGAAAGGTTGGATATAATTTGCTTCCTTTTCCACTGTTCTGACCACTAGCGGTAGCAAAGAAAATGACCAAGGACAAAGCCTTGCAGTACTTTATATTCATATTCATATTGAATAGCTTGTCTTTATATTGATACAAACTAATTGTAACATGAGTGTAGATTCAAATTAGAGGTGAGGTGAATACCAGAACTGATGTGCTTTGGCGCTCCGAATTGGGTGAAATTGCATTTGCATCACGCAGTTCAGTGACTGTAAAACACACACACTTAAGTCTGTCACACTAACAAGATAATCACCTCTTACCTGAATGAGCATACTGTCTGGAGTCACACTCGCACACATTAGTGAGTGCCAACACAAACAAGATTACCTCACTCCTTTCTCTCTGCCCTGCCCTGCCCTCACACACACACACACACACACACACACACACACACACACACACACACACACACACACACACACACACACACACACACACACACACACACACACACACACACACACACGCACACACACACGCACGCACGCACGCACGCACATGCACACATGCACTCCATCACCCCAATCTCCAATGCAATGATGTCATTCTTTGATGTCTCCTCATTGTATTAAGAGAGTATGAGATCACCATGGTATGAGATCATTGCTCTCAGGGCACTAGTCCAACACAACACAGGTCCTAAAACCTTTGTAGCCCATGTATTTCATGACGATATTACAATATACACATGTTAGGATTTGTTTTAATTATTTTGTACACAGTTGACAAACAATACAAATATGTTTGAAGCTTCAAAATATCATTCAGTGCAGGAGCATTAGGACATTATCAGTCAAAACACTAATACTTATGGCTTAGTAATGTAGCATGAATCCTTATTCAGCAGTACTCTCCTCTTAGTAAGCCACCAATGGATTTGTGTTACAACAACGATTTGTGTGTGCCTCTCACAGTATTCGATGTGACAGCCAAAGATGCTTCTGTTAGCATTGTGGTGTCAGTTCAAATGCTTCATGGTCCATTAGGAGCACTCTCTTCCTTTAGTATTTACTCAGGCAATGTGAGATTTCAGACATTAAGTTGCATATCTCTGTCAAACATGCTCTCGGTTTTAGTAGTGTCTACATTTTGTGTACCACATGGAATTACAGTTTCTTCTTAGTATTTTGTATCCACATTTTTGTTACCGTATGCTCTTTTATACAGAGATCCTTTAGAGGTGAGATATTGAAAACATCAAACGTAGCAGCTCGTACTGTATGTGAAATATTCATCTCAGAAGACCTACATAGAGCTTTATTATTCCAACCAATCTCAGACATTGTGTAATGTAAAACCTCCTCAAGCTAATCTGTCCTTCTCTCTCTTCTCCCCAACCCACCTTTTTATCTATTGTCCCCTTCTCTCCACCCTAACATCTCCCTTTCCTCTGGCTTTGCCTTTGCTTCCCTTCCTCCAACCAGATGCTGCAGAGGAGTCTAAAGCAGAGGAGGCCGCCCCGGCAGATGCAGTGGCGGAGGGCACCGAGTCCAAGGATGACTAAGGCAAACCTTAAGAAAGCAGAATTAAGAATATGAAGAATAACACAAAAAACAAAACCTAAAAAGGTTGCTCTTTGCCTTCCCAATGTGAAGGCAGTCCGTTTCTATTTGTTTGTCATTTTTTGTGTGGCAATGATTTTCTCATGTTGGGGGAGTTTCCAGCGTTACGTTTTTTGGCTCAAGCTAATATTATGAGAAGGTGGAGATGAGAATGATGTTGTTGATAATGAAAAAATGATTGTTAACTTGATGATGAAGAGGAGGAGGATCAGATTTGATTTTCACTATCTAATGTCAGTGAATCAATGGTAAAATGATTGCTCCCAACTGGATATTTACACATTTCAAATGCATTGTGAATGCACCAAACTTTATTTGCATTGCAATGCACTTTCTTTAAACACACTTTGCAAAAAAGATCTGTAATTCTGCAAATGCACGCACAAAAACACGCCGGTTTAAAATGCAACTCTAGTTTTCAAGACAGTACAAGTGAATTGAGAACACATCAAATAGGTAATGTACTGACACATCAAATGGAGAATAGAATGTATTATTAAATGTGTGACATTTCCAGTTGGGCAGCTTTATCCTTTTTCCAAAAAACACATATAGGACAAGAATATTACTCACTCTCTATTCTGCTTGAGTCATTCAAGCTTGGTTTACACCCCTTTTTCAGACTCCCTTTCTACTCACATTTACAGTAAAGGACCTGTTGCCATTTAAATGATATACGCATATAATAAAATATAGGAGTCAGCTATAGTACTGGTGTAACTGACTTTTACATGACGAATTATGTTCTGCCAACCAAAAGTAAGAACAGTAGCATGAACCATCGAACCAGATGCATGATGGGAACTCTCCCTCTGAGAGGAACTTTTTCGCAGTCACAGAAACTTAAGAGGTGTGGCAGCTTCTTTTTGATGTCTTTGGTGTTGTTATGACAGTTTATATGAATTGGAAAAATACTCTTGCACTGATGTTACGCAAAAAAACGTAAAAATAAATATCAAACAAATGAGCAAACAAAAATACTTTTCCCATGTTCCAGTGAGTGCAATGTCCAGTTTCAACCTCATCAAGGAGTTCAAACTTGTGAGAAAAAATATGAAAAAAAACAAATGGTTTCAATGTCTGTTTTCAAAATAAAGCAAATGTGCCAATTACCATCATAAACTGTGGAGTTTGTTTAAAGCCATGTTCAAATGTTGTGTCACTTCAGAGGGTGGAATATATCTGGAGGCAAGACTGACTCACTATCTGGCATATTTAATCCACTTTCATGCCAACAGATAAGAACATCTGCAACACACTTTACAGAGTGCTTTAAATCTTCTCATATGCACCAAAACCTAATTTAAGGCTTGAGAATTTTCAATCATGAATATTAGCAAATATTTGGCTATACATTAGTTACCACTATTTTAGACATATTTAATTAGCAGAGGCAACACCTGACATACATGTGATGCAACAAGCACTGTAATATTTTGCTTCTGAGTCTTATCCTGGGTTTAAGCTTCTTAAGGAAGATACATCTAAAAGCACATGACACACTTGGCTATAATAAATCAGGTTTCTAATCACCTGTATTCAGGTGTGTCTTGATGCTGCCAAATCTAAGGCATATCTACCAGAGAGCAGAATACAGGATTTCTAGCAGAGTACTTAAAGGTCACCTATTATGCAAAATCCACTTTTTCATGTCTTTTATACATAAATATGTGTCCCCTCTGCATTAAGAGATTCTGAAAGTTTCAGGAAAAAATTATCCATATATAATATATATATATATACATACATATATATTATATATATATATATAAACCTGTCTGAAAATTAGATGATCAGATTTTGGCTACCTTATGATGTCATAACGTTTTTTTGGCTTGTGTAACCATTAGCCAATAAATGGTTACACCTTATCACCTGAATCTCCTCCTTGAGCACCATTGTGTTCTTTTTAACCAAATCTCTCTCAGAGGGGCGTGGGGAGTGGCTCCTTATTTTCATCTAAAGTAACAGACAGAGAATCAGCACTTTTGAAACAGGGCTGAAACAGAGGGGATTATGGGATGTTTGGTATTTCGTGCCAAACACTTCAGAGACATGTTTTATTTAAATCTGTGACCTATAATAAATTGATGAAAAAGAGGATAATAGAGGACCCTTAACAATCATATTGTTTTAATATATACAAATATATGTTATAAGGTCCAATACAAGTTGTTTCTGAAATGTTTTACAAGCAATATTTCAAATACATGATCAAAAACCAAATATTACTGCACTTTCAATTAGATATGATTTCAATCAGAGAGAGGTCTTTTAGCAAAGATTTATGCAAGAGCACATTTCAAGTTTAATGACTCCTGATAGCATGGAGTTAAAGGTCAACATGACCAACCTTAGTCTCAGGAGAACTTGTGTGACATTTGCGCTAATAAAACTGATTTGATGAAGAAGGTTTTATATTTTCTAAAAGGTTTGTCCAATCACCCTCAACAGGACGTGTTTGTTATGCTCACCACTGCACAACGTTAACAGCCCAGAGAAGAAGCTTGAAGAACTTTATGGAACTGTGAAGAACTACTAATTGTAGTAGGTTGTCAAGGTGAATGGTGTGTATCTTTGAGAAATGTCTGGCTGCCATAGTAAATTAATAAACTAAACTAGTTTACAGTATAGTAGTGTCAAAGTCAGTGTCATTAAAATGTTAAATGTCACATTAAAAAAAACTAATTAAGAAGTCATAATAACAAATAAATAATGGCACAGTAGTTATAGGATAGTGTGTCAAAACAAAGTTATAGTTCAGTATGACATAAAAAAGGTCATAAAAATGTCAAAGTAAGTAAAAAAAAAATTCACAGTAGCCTACAGTAGGCTTTTTTGCATTAAAACAAGTCATAGTATATAATGCCAGAACAATTGTAATTTTTTTGCACATAGTATTTATGGCCTAAAACAGTGATATTTATGAAATATTTTTCAGCCTATAACCCCATTGAACTAATGAGTTTTTCTCATTTCTCAAAGTGTGGGGGTTAAAGCTAGAAAAAACGTGTGCTCCAGGATTGATTTTTCAATTCTCATCCATAGAAAAGGCTAATGATGATGCAGAATAATGTGATTTTTCTTCTCATTTCTCATTTTTCCTCATTGTGCCATATCCCAAAAGACAGCAATGGCATCATTTGGTTTGTCCTGACATCTCGTGGTGAAACATTTTACTACAGCAGCTCCATTTCAATCACTTCATTTTGTTTAAAGAACATTTTATTGACACATGTCATATGATAAATGTTAAGTCTCTGGCGATTAGACCCCGATCCTGAAATCGTATATCTAAAGGGGGAAATGCAGCCGTGAGCATATGGAACCCCCCGGGGTCTAGACACTGGTGATGGATGGATTTGATGAGGAGATGGGATGAAGAGGAGGTGTGATGAGGTCTTTGGATATGATGAAAGGTGGTGGATGGGGAGGAGGCAGGCGGCAGCATGAAAACCTGGAATCACAGCTAACAGCAGGAGAGAGGAGAACCATTTTGATGTTTGGCTGCAGCACAGTGATTGGCTGCTGGAGAATGAGGTGAATGTCATAGGTTAAAGACAACGCCTGTGATGAGCTGATTATAAGCAGCTGCGGAGTGAATGTACACTGAACAAAAATATAAACGCAACACTTTTGCTCCCATTTTTCATGAGATGAACTCAAAGATCTAAAACATTTTCTATATACACAAAATAACCATTTATCTCAAATATTGTTCACAAAGCTGAAAAAAATCTGTGAGCACTTTGCCGAGATAATCCATCCCACCTCACAGGTGTGGCATATCAAGATGCTGATTAGACAGCATGATGTGTGCACAGGTGTGCCTTAGGCTGGCCACAATAAAAGCCCACTCTGAAACGTGCATGTTTGCTTTATTGGGGGGGTCTGGGGGGGTCCGAAAACCAGTCAGTATCTGGTGTGAGGGGTAGGGTTAGGGTTAGGGTAATGTTGTGAATCGAGTGGCCTGTGTTCGTCGTCCATAACATACGCCTGCCCATACCATAACCCCACCACCACCATGGGCCACTCGATTCACAACATTACCCTAACCCAGGGGTCTGCAACCTTTTTGACCAAAAGAGCCATTTCGCTCCTTTTTCCCAACCATTTTTTTGTCTGGAGCCGCAAAACATATTTCATAGTTTTTTATTGTTATATCCGACAAAAACTACAGTTTTTTTGCATTTATTAGGCTATTTATTACATGATATAAAACTGTTAACCTCTAATAAGAAACAAAGAACTTTTATAAGGAGAATTAAAAATAATACACAGGCCTACTTTAAAATAAATAAACACAGCACTTGGGGAGTCCTCTGCACATTTGAAGGGGAAAACAATATTATTAAATGGGCCCACTTTGAAATAAATAAAACATATATCTGCACCCTAAAAAGAGTTAAAGGTAAGAATGGAGAAACCAGCTCGAGTGCGCTAGAATTTGAAAGTACACAACCGGAAAAAATATGCCTCTTCCTTCAGACTTCCTCACAGAGCCCCTCCTCCAACACACGAACGCGCACATGACCAATGAGGGCTGTTAGGAGATTTGTGTGGACCACTTGTCCGCTTTATTAAACCTCCTCGCGTTCCTAGAACATAGCCGTTATCTTACAGGAAGGAAACCCATAGCAAACAAGTAACCGTTTAACAATAATCCACTTTAATGGTAATATACAATGCAATACAATCAAGTACAATCAATACAGTACAAATTACATACAGTTCTGTGGGATCCCACATTTACCTGATACTCACGTGAGCCAGCCAGCCAGCCAGCCAGCCAGCCAGCCAGCCAGCCAGCCAGCCAGGCAGCCAGAGGAGAAAGAGACCGAACACAGCGGGGTTTCTGTCTATATCCCTCGCTGACCCAAGGAGGAGTTATCTGCGCCTCCCTTCCAGACCAGTGATTGGCTGCCCAAATTATCATCAACACCCCACATCTTAAGTCCCCAATCCCAGTGGCTCAGCTTCCTTATCACAGGGATCTGAGATGACTATGTCAACTCCACACCTTCCCCCTCTTCCTTTGTCCTCACAAAACCACATGTTAGCAGGCCCAAAACCAGCCCAGTTTTCTACACAAATCATTTTCCCTTTTTAAGCATCTTGATAGTTTACTAACCTGAATACATACAAATATTTCTTTACAATTCCCTCTTTTGCACTCTTAAAAAAGAGAGTGCAATTTACACAAGGCACTTGCAAAAAACTGCATCCTTGTCTGCTGAGTCTCCATACTTTTTATTCTCAGTGTCCACAGTGAAGGGCACTCCGTCCAGGCTCTCGTTGTAGATGACGCAGCGGAAGCAACCGGGGCGGTAAGACTTCCCCAGGGCCTGCTGGCCTGCATGTCCATGATTAGATGTCCACCTGCGTTGCACTTGTCTGCAGACTGCTGGAACCCAGAGTACAGAAAGTCCTCTTCACAGAAAACCCTTCCTGCGTCATAGTAGAACGCCTTCCCTCTCAGCCTTCGACTACAGGCACTGCAGGTGAAGCAGCTGTCATGGTAGAGGCTGCCCATAGCTTGGCAGGCCTGGCTGGCTCCATACACCGTCTTGTTGCACTTAACCCACACTCCTGTTTCAGCGGAGAGTGGAGTCCCCTGTGCCGTCCTGGCTTGCCGTGTCTTTGTCCCCTCTGATCCGCTGAGTCGATGCTGAATAGATGTCCTCCCGATCTTCCTTCTCCGGTCCGATGATGATGCCTCCCAGTCGACCTCCATGATGAGAGCCCGATCCGTCCTGATGTCGTCTAGGGTCCTCGCAGGTGTTTTCCCCCGCCGCACACTGGCTCCGCACATTGGTACCAGTTGTCCCCCTTTCCTTGTAGGCGGACGGCACGGGATGTCCTCTGGGTCACTCGGTCGGGGCTGGAGAGCCTGGGGTTGACAGTCAGCCTCCTGCGTCTCGGGTCCCTCTTTCGGCGTCCGCAACCTGTGTGGAGAAATCTGATACAAATCCCTCAAGCCTACGCTCCGGGCTCTGGGGCCCTCGGCTGTTTAACCCACCAGTGCGTGGCAACTTGGAGCCTGTTGGTGGGGTGTCTTAAAACAACAGACGTGTGTGCACAGGTTTTCTAAATTAATTGTGCTGCTTCAGAATCTTGGACTGTGCCCACTAAATAAGAACCCCAACATCTTTAGGTAAATTAAAATAACATATTTCAATAGCTCTGAATTTCTGACAAGCATCTGTATTTATTTTTAAATGAAATCCCTGAGATCCCATTAAAAATCTAAAAATATGATTTGAACTGCTAATGTTTCTGGTAAAGAAACACACTAATCTTATGGATTCAAAAACAACCAAAATCACAATACTAACAAAGTGAATGGCTTCCTGGTGATACTGCTTCTACCCGTCAGTGCTTAGATATTATCCAACTGAAAAAATGAATACAGAATTCCCACCAACTGTCATCAAATGTCTTTCTAAATGTAGATGAAATGTATATCCCCATAATGACCTAAACAATAAAGTCTATGGCTTTTACTTCTTTACCAGACTAGTTACATGATGTTGTCCAAATCACATTGTGTCTCATTACATTACTATGTTTTAGCTTAACTGTAAATATGTTCTTTCTACATTTCAAACCTCAGTTACTTTAATACCTGTTGAAACATTAGTTGACACATTACTCACCGGTCAGCCTCTCCAGTATTTCATTCTGGACTTACATCTCTCTGGTAGCCCCTTGGCCACTGATTCTCTACCTGTGCTACCTGCTATAACTCAATCAATACTAGAGACATGTCAACATTCACCAAACAGCCTCCTATCCCCAAATATGGAGCAGGTCAATTCTAAAACTGTCAATCAATGGTCAGATTGAACAATGGAGTTGGGCAGCAGGTTCCTTTCAGTCCCTAAATGAAAAATGTACATTGTAAAGTTTACACTCCCCCTTTTTTACACATTCTCTCATGTGTAAACAAAAACCTGTATGGGAAGAAAACCTTCAGGTCATAATGGATTATAAGACAATACCAAACATTTTTCCCAGTAAACACTTGAGAGTGTTTCTCTCCATCATTCAGTCCTAAAAGAAACAGAATTCCAAATTTCCTAGTTTGAGTTTCACATTCTGCAAACAGCCACCTCCTGTGGCAGTGAAACATCATCAACCAGATTAGATACGGTTTCCCCTTTTGTGCAATGTTAGGAAAGCTCTCATTTCACACATTATTATCACACAAAAATAATGTGTTAGTCCAAAACATGCTTGATTAGTCATCGTTTCAAATCATGCAGTTGCACTGATCAGGTGCAGACATACACACACTCACACTCACACTGTCAGGTTGTAAAGTCAGGTTTGGTCAGGTTCACCGCAGAGTCAGTCATTGACAGTGCCTTCCCAAGTTACCCTGTCGGTCAGTTGGTCTCAGTCTTTTTGGCCATGTGTTGTGCTCTGCAGAGACTTTGATGTTCCAGCACAGGCCAGCATCCTCCGTCTATACAAATCTGTATATATGGAGCGCCATCACTTATTAATTCACAATTACAACTATAATGTTCAAGATATCTCCAACCCCTCCTTGCTGTTTCCCACATTCCCTGAAAAGTGTCTAGCCAAAAAAATGTCACTTCCTTATTGTACTATTACTATTACTGCAATTCATTTACACCTAATTAGTATTAAAATGACTAATAGATCTATTTCAGAAACATGTGTACCTCACTATCTTGTGTCAAAACATTACTAGGATCTGTAAAGCTCTGCTATTTATTCCATAACTCATTCTATCAATTTATCTTCAATTCTGGTGCACTTAAAGAACAATGTTACCCTCTTTCACAGTGCGTGGAACTCTGGGTGTCTGAACATGAAACCAGTACCTCAAATTGAAATACTATATTTTGTTTAGAACCAGCTTTCCCTTCAACATGACCTATATAAATAAATATTTATCTGATCTTATAGAGCTGTTACTAAAACTCTCCCTTTGAACTGATCAATACTGTAACAAATTAAAACACTACCAAATTCACACACGAATAAAAAGTCCAGTGCATACTTCCTTCATGCCCCCCCCCCTTTTTTGTATCAGTGTGTATTAGACTGATTTTTCACTTGCCTTTAATAGTTCCCCTCTTTTCCGCTATTTTTATTTACCAATTGACTAATTTATGGTCCATACATCTTCTTATCTTCACTTATTTATCAAGTCAATTCAAGTTCTTTACAATACATTAGTAGATACCTTGTGGAGTCTTCACAATAACTAATCCCCTCTAGGATATGAAATCCATTCATCTTCAAGCAGATACTATGTCCTTATTTATGTTTTGTTCACGATAACAATGGTATAACAACCACATGTCATCAATTCTGGTCCACCTAAAAACCAATGTTAAACTCTTTAGCAGTGTGTGGAACCCTGGATGTCCGAACATGCAACCATTCCTCCCTCCTTTATCAAGGATTTAAAAACAGAAGTCATTTCATATTTCCCATGGTAATAACTATGCTACAATGGTGAAATCAATTATTTAGATTGGAATACTATATCTGGCTTGGCACCAGCTCTCCCTTTAACATTATCCATACAGATAAAGATTTGTCTTATAGAGTGGTTCCTAAAACTATCCCACTACTTTATTCACACGTGAATAAAAAATGTCAAAGAATATTTTGTTAACCTGACGAAAAGATTGAAGAGTATGGTTGTACTCTGAACCCTCAGTGTGTTCTCATTTTACCCTAATAGTCTACTGCTATTTTTAATTTAATAAATCTTTCTGTCTTTACGTATTTATGCTTTAAATGTGCGTTTTGTGAATAAGTGTGTTTATGTGTAAACTCACTCATTCCCGTTTTCCTTTTCTCCTCCTCTGGTTTTCTCAAGCCGTGACCCCGGCCTCCTCACTTCTAATTGACCATGCCAACTCCTCTGATTCTGTGTTCTCTTCAGTCCCTCAGCTGTAACTTCATCCGCTGTCAGCCATTGGCCCAGTTACCTCTGCATGCCCCATCTTGCACTGCTTTGCATTTTATCCCCTCCTTTACAGTCTCTCTGCTGTTTTTATGGAGGGCAGATTCTGCTCTCATCTCCCACACTTTGCTCTTGTGCTCAGCTTGGAACTTCATGGTCCTGTCTGAGGGACTGATGAGCGTAGATTTCTGCCCGTCAGCATGCTGTCTGGTTCTGGATGCCACAGGCGGAGATAGTTCTGGCTGCAGTCTTGTTGTTGTCGTTTCAGCTCTGGTTCTCTGTCTGTTCGATGGAGAAGGAGGAGTTTCCTGTTGGGTTAGGTCTTTTGTCTGCTTGGAGGGTCGGGACCGTAGCCTTTTCTAACTCAGAGGGGGAGTCCAGGTCTCGGGACGCATTACCTATAAAAAAATCTAGCACACTGAGGTTAAATAAATCCAACCCTTTCCACTCTGACTCTTTGTAATCATACTATCTGTCTTAATTGTTAAATGCCATCTAAACAACCTAATTGATGTCTACAAATGATATTACAAAAACCCACTCTAAAAATTGTTTCATCCATTGCTACATATGTACCCAACATAACTCTTTCAGGAAACCATTTTCTCCTATACATTGAAAAAACGTACATGTTTCCAGCATCACATATTCCACACACCACGAAAGAACATCTACATATTTTCTCCAATATTTTAAGCTAGTTTCTATAACAAGATTATCACGTGTGACATAATAATCAGATGTCTTGTTTGCTAACCAAGAATATTAAACTTTAAAATGTCTTTTGGCCAGTTGAGGTCCTGCTTACTTCATCCTTAAACTCTACTTTAATTTGAAACCAAAAAAGGTCTTCCTTCTCCACCATGATCCTATCTCTATATCAAAGTCCAGACAAACTGATGATTTATCTTTATAAACCATGAGGAATGACTCATAAAACACTATTCTCCCTTACTTCAGTTCTAAATCAAATGAGCCAGACAGGAAACCCCCTTTAACCACTTGCTTATCCTATTATTTTGATCAAAGTGGTGTTACAAGCAGGTTAGATCTGTAATGAATTAAAATCAATATTTAAAGACGCAATATAAGTTAAATATATTGTTAAGGTAATTACTGTTTTATTGTGAAGGCATCTCTGGCGAACAGCGGCCTTTGGCTTTTATTTTGAAAGGCCGTTCCGGAACAGCCGTGTTCCTAGAAACACGTCGTTTGCTGTGAAAGCATACAACTCTGTCCACGCAGAATTAAATCCTGTGTTCCTCCGGTACTTTTCTTTGATTTATCCATAGTTCGCTCATCGAGCCGGGGGTCAGGTTATTCGCCTCCAAGAAAAGGCGCTCGCGCGGGACCGGAGCAGGATGTGACGCATATTTTAGTTGACCTAATTAAAACCGTTTTGTTTTTTATTTATGTCTCACAGTATCACCTCAAAATACAACATATGAAACATTTTCAACCATGCAACAAAATATAAATAGTCCAACAAATACTTTTATTTTATTTCCTTCTTATTTTTGTCTAAACTCAAGGGAGCCAGAGCAGAGGGCTTAAAGGGCCGCATGCGGCCCGTGGCCCGCGGGTTGCCGACCCCTGCCCTAACCCTAACCCTTTGGAGACTTTCCTCCAAGTCGCCTGGGGGTTTCAACGACGCCTAGCCGCCACCCATGGCCGGATTCGAACCCGGCCTCCCGGTCACAGGGACGACGGCTTATCCCCTTAGCTACCCTTCCAGTGTATGGAATTGCCCCTAGCCCTTATCCTAACCCTAACCTCCACCCTTACCCTTATCAGTATTATTTCTCCCTATCCTAAACACAACCACTCCTCAGTTTATGGAATTGCCCCTAACTCTATCCTAACCCTAACCTAAACCCTTATCAGTATTATTTCCCCCTGTCCTAAACCCAACCACTCCCCAGTTTATGGGATTGCCCTTAACCCTATCCTAACCCTAACCTCAACCCTTACCCTTATGAGTATTATTTCTCCCTGTCCTAAACCCAACCACTCCCCAGTTTATGGAATTGTCCCTAACCCTTATCCTAACCATAACCTAAACTCTCACCCTTATCAGTATTATTTCTCCCTATCCTAAACACAACCACTCCCCAGCTTTCTCCTACCCTTTAACATTACCTCAACCCCTCTTCCCACTTCGTCCTAACCCTTAGCTTTTACCTATTACAATCAGCTCCCTTTTTATGTTTAAATTATTATTTTAAAACTATTAGCACCCCTCCTAATCCCTCGGCGAAAGGAGATACAATGCCCAACCACCACCCCTGACCGGTTTCGAACCCTGACCTCCTGGTCACAGTGGTGACATCTTATCCCCTCAACTACCCTTCCAGTGTATGGAATTGCCCCTAACCCATATCCTAACCTTAACCTTAACCCTTACCCTTACCCCTTAGTTCCCATCTATTACAATCAGCCTTTTCTATGTATTTAAATTATTATTTTAAACTAACAGCAACGATGGTTTTATCTTTCAACAAATTAAATGTGAAACATGTGCCCGTGCTCTCCCCTGTCACCACTAGATGGTGACAGGTGACCTCTATTTCTTCACCTAACCCTAACCCTCACACCAGATACTGACTGGTTTTCGGACCCCCCCAGACCCCCCCAATAAAGCAAAACTGCACGTTTCAGAGTGGCCTTTTATTGTGGCCAGCCTCGGCTCACTCTCACAGATCTTTTCAGATTTGTGAACAATATTTGAGAGAAATGGTTATTTTGTGTATATAGAAAATGTTTTAGATCTTTGAGTTCATCTCATGAAAAATGGGAGCAAAAACAAAAGTGTTGAGTTTATATTTTTGTTCAGTGTATATACCCAGTCTTCCTGAAAGAACTTGCGCTGAGCTTCATTACAGAATACTACGCAGTGACGTAGTATAAAGAGCCTGTGCCATGTTGACATTACTTTAAGTCTATAATGGTGTTGATAGCACACTGGAAAAAATGCTGTTCCAAAAATAAGTTAAACAAAAAAGAAAACAAGCAGTTTTCACTTGAAATAAGTACACAAATCTGTGTGAACATTTGCTTGGTAAGATTTCTTGAAATAAGATGTGATATTTAGATAATTCAGATCTTGTAATTAGCTGGCAGAACTTATTTTGAACTATATTTGACCAGAATCAGGAAATGTTGTGTTACAATCAGGTTACAATATAAGCCGCAAATGCTTAAAAGTGTTCTGTTTTCTGATGTTAGTTGGTTCATATCTAATACATATGTAAACAAAGATGTGCTTCATCTGAGATACAGCTCAAAATAAGATTCTTTGACTTAACAAGATGATGCATTGTCTAAAAACAAGACCCGATATCTCACTGCAGTGTTACCGCTGAAGATATTATGTCTTATAGCAAGTGTAAAGACATATTCTGACTAGATATTAGACAAATATAATGGGCAATATTTCGAGTTTTTGTAGTGCATCCCTCTTTCCGTTCATCTATTGCACAAAAAACTGAAAGTGGAAAACCTCTTGCTGACGAGCTGCGTCTCAGTTGTATTTATCACACTTTCTGAGGATAAAATGTCTTCAAGAGAGAATACCATAATACATATATTATTTTATTTGCATGTTACATGGTGATAAACACAATTGTACCGTTAAGATTCTGGGTGTCTCAAGCTATCTCCCAAAAAAAGGTTACTTGCCCCGACATGTCAAGTCACATTCAAATACAGAACATTAAATTCAAACAACTTTATTTTGTGTTATGAACATTTTCTCATAATTATACCTTTTATTACATGTCTTTTTTTTTTAAGAAACTCACTGCAATCACCTTATGCCATAATAAAGTAAGGTAAAACGGAAACAACAAACAAAATGGGACATTGCTGTGTCATAATCCATGATTGAATCTTCATTTCCCACGACAGGGGAGAAGGGAGGTACAAATGTAATAGTGACATTGGCTTTTTAAATCTTTAAATGCTAGGTTGTATAAACACAATCTGATGGATTTGCTGATTTGACAATATTCTGGTGTAGAAACATCACACTGTATATAAACACAGAGGAGGATAATAAAATAAAATTATAATAGGTCACTACTGTAACCATAGCTCAAACGGAAAGTAGAGCGTCAGCTGTTTAGCACACTCGTCATGTATCTCATGCCATTTAACTTAGGTAAGTTTATAATATTAACCAGAATCAGAATCATAGCACACACGCGCACAAACACAAGCCAGTTTTGTACAGTGAAGCGAAGGCAATGTTTAGAGGCAATGCTCAATAATAAAGTATAGCTGTATCTTCAGTAGATATCCAGGTCTGTCTACATGGGGTTGGTGCTGTGTCCATAGGCTGGCTGTTGGTTTCTACGAGCAATGGAAGATAATTATTACTTTTTCCTTTCTGCTTTATGGATAAGACAGAGCTTCATGGCTTTTACATGCTTGGTCTTAGTATCAGTTAGTGCTTATTGGCTGCTTTTAACCTGCATTGGACACACTTGAAAATCACCTGAATGGGGAAAACGTTTTTAAAATGACTCTTAATATGCTGTTTCGTCTTTTAAAATAACATTTCTCGTCCCATCATGCATTCCAAGCAGGTTAAAATTAAATGCCGAGCATACTTTTAAGAAACTTGACCTTGCTCTGGTAGTCTGTCAGGCTCTCATCCATCAAAAATAATCACATTTCAGTTTGTCTGAGATTCTGCCAAAGGCCATCCTTGCTCTGCCCTGAGGTTTTTCTTTACATGACACATAGCAAGACAGATATAGACATGTAGCACAGACCACTCTCATGCAAGCTGATCATGATAATCTATTTTTACCACAGCTTCCAGATCATCCACTTCTTACTTCAGTTAAGACAAAGCTGTTGCTCACAAACTTGCATCCTCAAGTCTGAGCTAGCCAGAGGCTAACAAGTAGTAAGAGTCTGCAGAAATACCACTGTAGTAGAAAAGACTCTTGGAGTAAAGTAAATCCACTTAAAAGTGGAAACACTAGAGTTGTTCAGTCATAGAAAATCAATAAAAAAACATGTCGGATGATGACAGAAAAAAACAGCTTTCTTATCACTTCCTCGACTGACAAATCTGATTGTAAGATTGTTTGTGTTCTAACTGATAGAGGTGAAGACATTTTGTTATACTTATAAATGCTTCAACTTTGATTTGAGATGTGGCCTTTATCAGCCCACATGAAAATCAGACTGGATCAGATGGCATTACCAACACTACACACTACAGTCACACAGCCATGGCCTCAGAAGCATTTACAATCAAAAACAATGGGGACAATTTCTTTAATGTATGACAAGAATGACATTAATTACACATGTGTTTTACAGTACTAGTGCCATCTCGGCTTGGTTGTTAGAAGAGCAGAGAGGAGCCGGAGTTCATAAGCTTTATGTCACCTCGCAGTAGGTCAAAAATAAATGGCAAAAAGAAGGCAGCTAATAGTGCGCCATTTTCAGCTTTTTCTTGTCTCCCCTAAAATAATCACACTGCTTGAAAGGTCTTCTTCTTTTATAAAATATTGATACATTTATCAATTTGTGTTCATTAAGAAATAAAGTCAGTGGCGAGGTGTGATGACAACACGTATTGTAGGACATGTGATATAATGCTGTTATTTTGTTAAAGATGCCCATCATCACAGTGACCTTGGTGGCCATTGAGCTTGATAAGCATTCTGTATTCATTTGTTTTCTGATTCTCAATACTTGGTGATCCATTTCATTTTAGCCAGCACTTGTTTCATCTCAAGGTAGGTACAATAAGAACTGCACAAAACTATCTTCTTTTTATGCTTTAAAAAAAAAAACATTATCTTTTTCTAAATGGCTTCGGTTCACATGAAAGAGCAGGGTTGCCAGTCCAAGTAACCGAGAAGTTATTTATCCTTAACAAATTGCTACCCTATTCAGAAACATGGACACATAGAATTTGCCTTTTCATATAATATAAGGACATTGGATTCAAGTATATATATATACACAACTAAAATGAATGAGGTAAAGACAGAAAAAAATAACCTCAATATCAATATATTATGCATTTTTTCTGTATCATTTCATATTAAAACACGCATACTTCTTTGAAAGAGAAAAACGAAAACGTAAGTCATTCATTGGTGTCATACATTACTATCCAAATCTCAGCAGTATAGAAGAATGAGCCTAAAACTTGCAAGCTAAACAGAATCATTGTGTGTGGTACAGCATGCAGCCTGCTGAGGAGCTGAGAGAAACTGCAGAAGAAGGTTGGCAGTCAAAAAACAATGTGGTTGAATAAGTTGTCTATCATAGAGAAATACAAAATTGTACTATGTACAGTACGCATCATGATAACCTACTGTGTTTCTTTTCTTGCTGCAAAAGACAAGAGAAATACTTTTGGAATAAAGGCGAGGAGTTGCAAAAAACACTGAATGAAACTACTACCAGATAAACGAGTTTCCTCCGTTTTGTACTCCACATTGTTTAGCTCAGTAGGATCAAGACAATTCTATTCACTGCATCCTCGATTTCTGGGCTCGACAGCAACGACCCAAGTGACAGCTGCGTCTAGAAACAACGTCATTGGAGAGACATCTATCTGTCTATGTTTCACGCATACAGACTTTAATCTCAAGCTCTAACGCCAGAACAGAATCAGCTGCAGTATTTTCTTTTAGATTCTGTATGTGTTCAAATCTATATAGTTTATGGATATTTGGCAGGTACTTTGCATGTTGCTCATTAATGCACTGGTTAAACACTCGGTTAAATCTACAATTTAAGTTAACACAATTAATCTATGGGACTAAGGAGGAATATACCTTTTGTCTTCAGTACTTCTCGAGACAAATGATTGTTAGCATCCCTGTGAGCGGGTGCCTCTGCTTTCCCATGAAAACAAAAAACGAATCTCAAACCTGGCCAGACCCCAAATACAAGATATAGCAGAAAGGAAAGGACATACTATTTAAAAACAACAATGCAATTATTTAAAAGAGCACTGTTTGCTTGTTCTGCCCTTCATTTCATAGTTTTTTTTGTTGTTCTTCTAACATTTTATTCATAACCCATTTTTTTTTTTATCTGTAAGCAGTGCTCGAGAGCACGTAAGGTTTTTGTATCATGATGCAAACAGTCTGGGGGGGCGTCAGCGTTGGTAATAAGGTAGCAATAAGGATGTCGGTGAGTTGGAGACGAGGAGGAAGAGGACGAAGGAAGGCCAGTAGGGGGCACAAGAGGAAGAGGAGGGTATCGGTATTAACACTTGAAGAAAAGGCAGGCGAAGCAGGCCAACAGGAGCCACAGTGATTTAGATACAGAGGCAGAGCCGTTGATATCGCGACCTGTCCCGGGTCCTGAAGAGAGAGAGAGAGAGAGAGAGAGAGAGAGAGAGAGAGAGAGAGCTCATTTAACATACATACATACATACATACATACATACATACTGTTATCTTCATCACATTGATCTTATTTCTATTGCCATCATAATTGATATTGGGTCGATAATATCCATCAGGTAAGTTGTATTCTTTCTTTTCCTTCATTTTAAATGACATAATATAGTTAACATGATTGTTACTGTTTCATTATCATTATTCACTATAAGGTGCTTTGGCAATACTGTGTTTGCAAAATGGTTATGCCGATAAAGCTTATTTGAATGGATATCTATAGAGTTTTTACATAGATAATATTGATATGGGCACTGCAGAAGAGACTCCCAGAAACTACTTTTTGAGTTAAACAACTGAGTAATATCACACCCAAATGAATGATTCGGGTGCTTTAAAGTACATACATAAATATTCAAATGTGCACTTCTTCTGACCCAGGGACTACTGAGGACCTCTCACTACTTTGAGAGGTGTTTGGTGACATCTTGTGGTCATTGTGTGCTATTACCTCCTTTGATGTACACATCACTGAAGCCCATGCCACAGACAGCAGAGAAGAAGAGGCTGAGGGAACATTTAAGGTGGCCATAAAAGCTCAACACACGCCAACTTAGAAAAACATATACGAAGAGACAAAAGACTGGCAAATGAGGAAGCATGCACACAAAGCACATTATGTGCGTGGTTTGTTTGGTTATTTGAGTTTGATATCTTTATTTGCAGTACTCCTTTTTATTCAAGGTTGTCTATTGTGAATTATATCAAATTGTATGTTTTTCTATTAGTCTTTCTTTGAATGCAACATTTAAAATTGCATTGTTGAAAGTAAAACTGTGGTTGCACTGATCCTTAAAGCCACCCTTTCAGCATGTTGCACAAAAGCCAATCAGTTATGTCGCAGCAGATGTTTTGAATTTAAAAGCTCAGCGTCATCTGGCCTGCCTCTGAGGGCTGGGACGCAGCGGCTTAGAGGAGTGCAGTAGCCATCAGATGATTATCAAACAGCAGCAGGTATTGCAGATGCTGCTGGACAAGGTATATTTCATATTTTCTCTGCTTTCAAGCCACAAGCCACATGACATGTATGGCAATGTTTCCAGAATGTTTATGCTGCAGCCGTTAGTGTGCCATATGAAGAGGAAACCATGTCCAACTAACTCAAACCAGAGCTTTGCTGGTGAAACACCTGCTGCAACAGCCCTGATTGGGCGATGGAGCCAGAACTCAAACATGCCTCAAAGCTTGATCCTGTGGAGTAAAAACCTGAAATATGTGTTCAAGGTGTGCTGAACAAATCATTCTGCATTTCAAAAAACAGCATGGAAAATACCATTTTATAATGGTCAGGTCTTAGTGCCAGATCATGAAAGATAATCACTTGACTCTCTAGCTCTATTGAGCTTTTTTGGCATCAATTGTTTAGTCTGAGCTCCTCCAATCAACCTTCATGTAGTACTCATTTCAATCAGAATAGCTCAGATAAACTCCCAGCAACAACAGAACTACTGGCTGGCTGGTGAACATATTCCAATATCCAGCAGAGCCCTCCAAAGGGCAAAAAGCAATCGTGCTACTGCAATGCTTCATAACTATTTCTAAAATGTACCTGATTACAGCAGTTACATCTATTGACATTTTGATTTAAACTAATACAATAGCACACTAACATTAGCGACTATGGAACAATATACAGACCCAGAGGTAAGTTTTCTCCACTCCGCAAAGCAAAGGTTCATTTTGAGTTATTTTCCAGCTGAACCAACAGTTATGAAGACATACAAACACTTTTGTGAACCATTTTAGGGAACATAGATTTGGTTTGTCTGAGTATTTATTCCTTCGAGTTTGCTTATATTCTTTGGACGTTGCCTTACTTTGACCCAAAGTAAATGTCACATTCCCTCTCAGCCTGCACTGTTTGCCAAGTGCCGAAAAAATTACACAGAATTATTTTAATTTTGGCTCATACACGCTTCCAATTGTTCAGCTCATGCAGAGAAGCTTGAATAAAAGTACAGAAAACCAAGGTGAGTTTTTCTCCCTGCTGATTTTCAATAATTGAATGGGGAAGTTAATATAATTTAGATCTTAAAGTAATTAAATCTCACCTTGAAACTCACAATGACTAACATTTGGTTTGGTGAAGAGGTGATACTGCAGTTGTGTTTATTTCTGCTCAATAGGCTACTTATAAAATCCCAGGATGTGTCATGATTTAATTTGTAAACGTATTTACCTCTAAAGAAACAAGAATCTCCTTTTTTGTATTCAGGTTTTAGGCTATAGCAATTCACATTAGTGTTTATACTCACTATAGAGGAAGAGACTGGCATTCTGGACGCCCAGTCGATTCGAGGCCACACAGGTATAGTTCCCATAATCCTCTTCAGTGACGTTGGCAATCATGAGAATAGTAGTCGTGCCAAGAATCTGGATATTGATGCCTTGGGCATTGGACAGCCTGGAGGGGAGAGACAAACAGCAGCGAGGACATTTCAAGTAAATTGCAAATTAATGAAAATCAGAGCACTTAAGGCCAGATGGGAGTTGGTGACATTTTGGGCAAAATATTAGAGTCTGCAGTGTCTGTGTAAGGGAAGGAGCCGTGAGACTTCATTAGAGCTTAATTAACCAATAAAATATGCATTTATCTTTTCTACTTTGAATACACACTTTGAACTTAGAACAAAAATCCTGCTGGCTTAAAAATAAACGAGATGTCACAGCCACAGCAGTGTCTGTCCCTCGTGTTCTCCTCAAAGCAGCAACCTCCAGGTCTAAAAAGTGAAGCCAAAAACAGGATCATTGTTATCCCGTAGGAAAGATTATTATGCTGGTGTCGTCTTTTCATGTAATTTTAGGAGTCTTAATGCCCGCCAAACTTCTGTCAA